>NC_140977.1:34620731-34645731 GCF_056783735.1 Eptatretus burgeri | reverse complement strand
CATCCTTTAGATGGATGAACCGGTTGTAGGTGACGGATCTCATTTGAGTTTCTGTATGTCAGAAACTGAAGTAAAGATCTGTTCCTTTTTCCAGCAAACAGCGTACAGCCCCCGCCCCCCCCCCCCCCAAGGTCCATTTATCAGCGTAGGATCAAAAAGACCTTAATAATAGCCTGGTTTTACAGAAAGCCATTTCATCCTAATCAGATTGAAGAATGATAAAACAAAATACATTCTATATTGTTGGCTATATGTTATCTGACAACAGACAAGTGTTCTCAAAGAGGTAAAATGCTGGCAAAAATTAGAGATAAGATGAAATAGCCAAGTTCGTTGGACAATAACCTTTGAAAAGTCCAATAAAGAGAGGAGAAAATCAAAGGAGAAATTTGAAGGAAAAAGCAAAAAAAAAATACAGAAATGATTTTAAAAGATTAAATAAATGAGCAAAGCGTGAAAGCAAAAAAAGGTTTCCCTTGACTTTGTCAATTTCTTTGTTCAAAGTTACTAACTCATGCAATCGCTTCAATCATCCAGCACTAATGAGTTGCAGAATGTTAATCCAATCTTATCTCATTACCCAGTCAAACGGCAAAGAAGAGCAGGCAATGAGAACCACATAAAAAGCAGCATTAATGTTCATGTGACAGATGTTCAGGGTTGACAGGGTAGCTTACACGTTCAGCTACAAAATGTCTCATCTGGGTTCAAACAGTGACAAATTCAGACTTGACTAAAAAGTGTCAGTCGGGGAGCAGAATATTGAAGGCGACCCACATTTTTGGGGGGGGACATTTATAAAACATTGATGATATTTATGACATTCATAATAAAGCCATTTATTTCTGAAACATTTAAAGATTATTAGTTAATATGTATGTGCGTGTGTATATATATATATATATATATATATATATATATATATATATATATATATATATATATATATATATATATATATATATATATATGTATATATATATATGTATATATATATATGTATATATATATGTATATATATATATATATATATATATATATATATATATATATATATATATATATATATATATATATATATATACATACATATATATATATATATATATATATATATATATATATATATATATATATATATGTATATATATGTATATATATATATATATATATATATATATATATATATATATATATGTATGTATATATATATATATATATATATATATATATATATATATATATATATATATATATATATATATATATATATATATATATATATATATATATATATATATATATATACATATATATATATATATATATATATATATATATATATATATATATATATATATATATATATATATATATATATACATATATATATATATATATATATATATATATACATATATATATATATATATATATATAGTAATCCCCCACTATATCGCGGTTCACCTATCGCGCCCCCGGTTCATCGCGGATTTTCCCTTGGAACGTGACTAATTTTTTCTGCGGATTCCCCCGGTATATCGCGGTAATAATATATAAAACATAAATTATTTAAGCAATAAATTATAACGCGTGGTGCTCGACCAGTCACACAACGCACGAGACAAAGTTTCGCTTGTGAACTTCGAATATTTTCTTCGTTTTTTCTCCAAGCCCCACGATGCCGCCCAAATAAAATGCCCTGCACCTTCTCGGGCTTCTGGTGAGGAACCGAAGCGCCACAGGAAGGTCCTGACGCTCGAGGAGAAGGTGAAGGTGCTCGATATGCTTCGGGAAGGAAAAAGTTTTCCGCAGTTGGACGCCATTATGGTTTGAATGAATCGACCATACGCAACATCAAGAAGGACGAAGCCAACATCAAGAGCCGATCAAACCCAATCGTGTGTATACACCGCACAGTGTTTAATATTCACAATATAGAAATCAAACCCAATCGTGTTTAGAAACTGTGGTATAGCCTGCGGGCCTGCGGGGCAGGGCATGATGGTGGGGGAGTGGTCGGCGTGATCATCGTGTCTGCCAGGGATATAAGGAGTGCGCGCCGCCTGAGGCGTCGCAGTGGATGCCGTAGTCGCCACGGCTCGTGAGTGTACTGAGTGCCTAATAAAGGAGAGCTGTGAGCAAAGTACGCCCGCGCTCCCGCTGGTGCAACAAAGCCGGGCTCGACTGTTCCTCCGCTCGTGTCTGCCTGCTAAGCATCCCTATCGCGACACTACAGTTGGCGACGAGGATCTTCGGATCGGCGTGTGCAGGGTGGTGGCGTTCGGATCGGCAGCGAATAACCCGTGCGGTTCCAGGCTACGGAGCCAAGGGTCTCGCCAGCACGAGCAAGGCAGAAGGTCGGGGCATGGCGCACGGACGCGTGCCCGTTTTCGGGGGAGATGAATTCGAGTTGTTTTCTGAACAATTGGGTTGCTACTTCCGCGCGAATGATGTAGATGATGAAGACAAACGCAAGTCGATCTTGCTCGCCTCGCTATCAACGGAGCACTACCGGCTGCTGAGTGATTTGATGGCTCCAGATAAGCCCAGTGATGACGGGCTATCGTTTCAGGACATCGTGGCGAAAATGAAGACCCACTTGGCGCCAGAGAAGTCATTGCAGCTCGCGCGGTTCCAGTTCGATCACCTCGCGAAGGGTGCTGAGGAGCGCGTTGCAGATTTCGTAGCACGGGTGAAGCATTCGGCCGTGCCTTGCAAGTTCACGGCAGAGGAGCGTCCGGCACGACTCAGAGATCGTTTTATTTCTGGTCTGCGAGACGCGAAGATGGTAGCAGCCATCCTGCAGATGACCGACGTCACATTCGACTCGGCGGTCGGGACTGCTTCGTCTGTCGAGCAGACACTCACGGATGTCTGCACCATCGCTGGCCAGGACATAATGAGTAGCTCCAGCTGGGGCATGTCGGCTGATCCCGAGGTCCACGCGATGACCCAGGTTCCGCAGGTCGCACATCCCGGAGTTCACGCAATAACCCAGGTGCCACAGGTCGCGCATCCCGGGGTCCGCGCGATGACCCAGGTGCCGCAGGTCGCACGCGCGTCTGGCGGTGCGGGCCGAGGGCGCGCACCGCAGCACGGGCGCACCAGGAGCGAGGTGGATTTCCAGGGGTGCTGGGGGTGTGGTGGTCCGCACCTGCGACGAATGTGCCCGTATAAGAACACCGTGTGTTTGCATTGTCACAAGGTGGGACATTTGAAGCGTGTGTGTCGGATGGCGGGGGCCTCCGTTGGGGTCTTGGATGGCGAGGTGCGGGAGGACCCCAGTGACCTGGGGAGCGGCCTGCAGCCGGGGCATGGCGATGCCGGCGGGCCGGAGCATGAGATGCAACCAATGTGGAGTCTGTTTTCCATTGGTCCGGAGGTGACGACACCATTCACGGTGGAGGTCGAAGTGAATGGCGAGCCGACCGTGTTTTGCGTGGACACTGGGGCTGCAGTGTCGGTCATGGGCGAGCGGGCGGCTCGTGGTCTTCGCGGTGTTCGCCTGGTCGAGACGACCTTGTCGCTGTGCACGTACACCGGTGAAGCGATTGCACCGTTTGCGATGGCCGACGTCTCGGTGCGCTACCGAGGTCGAAGCGCCCTGCTCTCGGTGTTCGTGGTGCGAGGGGAGGGGCCCGCCCTTTTGGGTCGGGACTGGCTGACGCACCTCGGGCTGGATCTCCAGTTCGTACCTCCAGGTGTGCCGGTGCTCCCTTCGATGCTTTCTTCAAGTTCTGAGGGCGAGGTTCTGGTGGCGAAAGCCGCATCGATTCAGCGGGAGCGGCCGTTCGTTGCTGCCTGCAACGGTGATGTGCGGTTCGGGAGCAGCGGGAGCCGTGCCAGCTCTCGCGATGAGTTCTCGCGCTTCGGCAGCGCTCATGAGGCGATGCGCGCCTGTGTTGTTCGGGCAGTTTCAACGGGGAATTGGGGCGAGCCCGTCGCGTTCAAGGAAGTCACGGTTCGCAACATCGAGACGACAACCAAGAAATGGACACGTGATGTGGTTTATGGGCTGCTGTTCATTGCGTGTTTGTTTTTCGTTGCTCGAGTGATGCGGTTTAATGGTATTGAAATAAATGCCGACAGTTCCTGTGTGAGAATAGAATTGGTTGAGATCAATCGGTGGGATTTGCATTATGATCGATATGAGGTGGAGGCTTTGGGGGCGATGGTGGCGAATAAAGAGGTTTGGTTGGCCTCCCATTGCCCCGGGCCGCGGGTGGTTGCTTTGTCATGTGCAGGGATTTTATCGAAAGAACACGCTGTACGAGAAAATGAGTTTGCAATTGTACCGACGATATTCTTATTGATTTATGACGAGCCTGTGGTTGAAGTGTGGTTTAAATGGAGTTGCTACCGTCTAAATGCCGTGTGGGTCTCGGAGATCGACTCGGAGCCGGGGCTGGTGCGCTGTTCAGCGTTACCCCCACCTCTGGTGTCGGCAAGGTCAGACGTGCCTAGCGCCTGGGACGCGGCTCTCTGTTTTCGCTCAAGGCCATTTGGACGTGCGTTGGCATCTCAACTGATTGTGGTGCGTGGGTTGTTGTGGGTCTTGGTTGCATCCAGCCAGCGGCGCTGTTCAGCGCCCCCACCCAAGGTCAATCGGGTCTGGCGCTGGCGGCACGGCTTCCAGACAGCGGGCTTCCGGCCTCGGAATGTTTATCTGCTTCAGGTCTGGCTGGGGGAGATGTGCCGCCTTGTGGGCCGGAGGCGTTTGATGGTGCCGGGGGAGGTTTGCTCGGGAGGTCGCCGCAACCTCGCCAAAGGCCATGTAAGCGTGAACCGCCTGGGGGCGTTTTTGCTGTGTAGTGCTGCTGTGCTTCTCGCCTTGCTGCTTCATATCGGTAACGCGGTAGGTGCTTTGTGCAACACAGTCTTCGGAACCTGGCCGTTGCAGCTTCACTCGCTCGCATCGACACGTTATATGATGTGATGTGCTTTTATACTTCGCTGTTTTCTTTTTTGTACCTTGTCTGCTGTTATACCATAGTACTTCGTGCTGCTTATGCTTATTATGATGGTGATCATTTAATAATCATAGTTTTAGGAGGGAGGAGTGTGGTATAGCCTGCGGGCCTGCGGGGCAGGGCATGATGGTGGGGGAGTGGTCGGCGTGATCATCGTGTCTGCCAGGGATATAAGGAATGCGCGCCGCCTGAGGCGTCGCAGTGGATGCCGTAGTCGCCACGGCTCGTGTGTGTACTGAGTGCGTAATAAAGGAGAGCTGTGGGCAAAGTACGCCCGCGCTCCCGCTGGTGCAACAAAGCCGGGCTCGACTGTTCCTCCGCTTGTGTCTGCCTGCTAAGCATCCCTATCACGACACTACAGAAACCGCCCAGCGTTTAATATTCAATCGCTATAAATCAAACCCAATCGTGTTTCTACACCGCCCAGCGTTTAATATTCACTCGATATAAATCAAACCCAATCGTGTTTATACACCGCCCAGAGTTTAATATTCACTCGAAAAATATCAAACGCAATCGTGTTTATACACCGCCCAGCGTTTAATAATAACTGGACAAAAATCAAACCCAATCGTGTTTAGAAACCGCCCAGCGTTTAATATTCACTCGATATAAATCAAACCCAATCGTGTTTATACACCTCCCAGTGTTTAATATTCACTCAATATGAATCAAACCAAATCGTGTTTATACACCGCCCAGAGTTTAATATTCACTCAAAAAATATCAAACGCAATTGTGTTTATACACCGCCCAGCGTTTAATATTCACTCGATATAAATTAAAGCCAATCGTGTTTATACACCGCCCAGCGTTTAATATTCACTCAATATAAATCAAACCCAATCGTGTTAATACACCGCCCAGCGTTTAACATTCGCAATATAGAAATCAAACCCAATCGTGTTTATAAAAAAAATAGACATTTTTAGGCATTTTTTAGGGAAGCATCCATTCATCGCGTATTTTCACTTATCACGGGGTGGGGGGGGGGGTTTGGAACGTAACCCCCATGATAAACGGGGGATGACGTACATATATATATATATATATATATATATATATATATATATATATATATATATATATATATATATATATATATATATATATATATATATATATATATATAGACAGTGAAATGAGAGCGAGAGATGAACCTTCAGAGTTTAGGCTTTATTCCATTTGATTGGAGCCGCTTCTACGGGCACACCGGGGAATACAGGTTCAGCTAGGAGTACATAAGCAGTGACGTATACATGTGCGATTAATCATTGCAGACAATCCGCGTAAGCACGGAGTTCGATATAATCTCCATTCTCACCAGTCAATGAGCACCTTCAGTTAACGAGCATCAAGTGAACAGCCGATGTAAATGGCAATGCCCCGAGGACAACCACTCGTGCCGCAGAGACCTCCCCTTATACGCAAGACGCACAACATGTGATCCCGTGTCATGTCCCTCAATTCACCTCAATTCACCACATTCTCCTCACCTTTAAAATGTAACTAGGGGCCCATCTTACACACCATGATTGCTTTAGCACTATAGGAGTATACATTTCAAGCAACGCGGACTAATAGATCTACAGAAGCATACATGCCAAGCAGTGATTATTTTGAGTTGTCGGAGCATGGAAATGAGCATCGATATATGATATAATGGGCATATAGGAGCATGAGCAGCGAGAATGCCGATAATCCCCTTTACAGATTGAGTCGTCGAGGGGGCCTTATTCGTCGACCTCTCCGGGAGTAAACGGCAGTTTCACTTGAGGGAGACTCCCGATCCTCTTGGTGAGCCTCGACTTGTGCCGGGGATGACTCCTCGATCGCTCTCGGGTGGAACGCGGCAGCCCCGTCGCCCGGCGGAGTTCCTGGGGGGGAAATGTAAGAAGGAGGAGTGCCAGAAGGTGGTGTACCTGCGGGAGGAGTACCTGAGGGAGCCAGATGACGAACCGACACAGTGGTCTCCCTGCCATCCGGGAGCCTGACATGAGCATACTCTGGATTAGTGTCAATGAGTTCGACCCCCTCCACCAGGGGTTCATACTTGCTTTGTCGTACCGGGCGTTTCATGAACACTGTACCGGGATGGGTCAGCCAGTTGGGCACCGTTTGACCGTCAACATAACGTCGTTGGTGAGTAAACATTCGTTCGTGGGGAGTGGCATTGGTGGACGTGAAGAGCAAAGAGCGTATGGAATTCAGAGCGTCGGGAAGGGTAACCTCCCACCGCTCGGGGCCCAGTCCTCTCGATTTCAGCGCCAGAGTTACGGCTTTCCAAATAACTCCATTATACCTTTCCACCTGCCCGTTTCCCTGTGGGTTGTAACCCGTCGTTCGACTAGTTGCTATGCCGAGCTCTAGTAGGAATTGTTTTAGCCCGGCTGACATGAAACACGGCCCTCTGTCTGAATGTATGTACGAAGGTCTCCCAAACATAGCGAAGAGGTCAGAGAGACATTTCACGACAGTGCCCGAGGTCATATCCGAGCACGGAAATGCGAAAGGAACCTTGAATATTCATCAACAACGGTGAATATGTATCTGTTGTCTGTTTCGGTCGGCAGGGGCCCTTTGAAGTCGATGTTTAGTCTCTCGAAGGGGGAAGTGGCCTTGATCAGTCTGCCAGATGCCGCGCCATAGAATCTGGGTTTTAGTTCAGCACAAACAGGGCATGAAGCATTCATTTGTTTGATATCTTCAACAGAATAGGGAAGATTTTGTCTGCGCACGAAATGTGCCATCCTGGTTACCCCCGGGTGGCACAGAGACACATGGAGGTCTTGCAAAGCCTGACTGATTGTTGCCGAACTGTAGACCCGAGAGACGGTATCTGCAGCAGGGTTTTCTTTCCCGGGCCGGTAAACAATGTCGTAACTGTAGCAAGCTAGGTCTATCCGCCATCTCATAATTTTTTCATTCTTAATTTTTCCGTTATTTTTCCCATCAAACATGAATGCCACGGATCGTTGGTCCGTAACGAGCGTGAAGTGGTTTCCCAGTAAATAATGTCTCCATTTCCGCAGCGCTTCAACGATGGCGTACGCTTCCTTCTCTATCGCTGAGTGTCTCTGTTCGCTTCTAGAGACAGTTCTCGAGAAGAACGCGACCGGCCGCCCAGACTGATTAAGTGTAGCAGCTATGGCGTGATTTGAAGCGTCGGTTTCCACCACGAAGGGCACCGAGCTGTCGATCGATAAAACCACGGACTTACTGATATCATCCTTGAGGTTGTGGAAAGCTCTTACAACAGCGGCATCTGGTGGAAAGTTTTTGCAATGCATTAGGGGATGTATTTTCTCGGAGTATTGCGAAATCCATCTCGCATAGTAAGCGAACATCCCGATCACCCGGCGCATTGTCTGCAAGTCCTGAGGTGGTGGAAGCTCACGGAGCAGGCGCAATCGCTCAGGATCATGCTTAATTGTGCCGTCGGCTATCGTGTAGCCGAGAAGGTCAATTGACCTTGCCGAGAATACGCATTTCTCGTAGTTGAGAGTCAGATTATATTTTCTAGCAATGCTCAAGAATCTGTCCAGATTCCTATCATGTTCCCTCTGATCCCTACCGCACACTGTGACATTATCCACGTAAACAAAAGTGTCTTTGAGGTTTTCATCTGAGATGATGTCGTCCATAACCCGTTGGAAGCAAGCTACCCCATTCATGACACCGAAAGGTATTCTCCTGAATTGGTAGAGGCGCCTCCCTGCCTGGAATGCAGTGTAAGGTTTGTCTTCCTCTCGGATGGGAATTTGATGATAGGCGCTTCGCAAGTCGATGGTACTGAATACCTTATAATTGGCCACGCGTTCGACCATCTCATCTATGCGCGGCAGGGGGTAGGCGTCGAGTTGGGTGAAGCGATTGACCGTTTGGGAATAATCGACAACCATTCGTTTCTTATGGTTCTGACTGCTGGTTACTAACACCTGTGCGCGCCATGGCGAATCGCTCGGTTCTATAATTCCCTCTTCCAGTAATCGCTTGGTTTCCGAAGTGATGAAATTCATGTCAGCAGTGGTATATCGCCGCGATTTGATCGCTATCGGTTTGCAGACCGGCGACAAGTTAGCGAACAGCTGGGGGGACGTCACCTCCGCGGTGGTCAACACATTTAAAATTAGACGAGGCTTCCTCCAAAGGGTATTTCGACGCTCGTGTGCTGCTTGAGGACATTATGACCCAGAATTACGTCTGCGCACAAATCACGAAGCACCAGTACCCTTACATCCCGATGCGTGTACCCTTTTACGTCCAATTCAACATTGCAGTACCCTCGTACGTGGGATTGTAGTGAGGTGGCAGCCATGCATACCGTATTGTCAGTCGGGTGGATTACCCATTTCCTGCCCTTCACTAGCGAGCTGTTGACGAAACTTTCAGAGCTACCGGTATCAATCAGTGCCTCAGCCATATGCCCGTTAATTCGTACGTTGATGATAGCCTTGGATAGATTCCCCGGGGAGGCTGCAGTTAATTTATTCTGCGAGTAGAGAGCCGCAGAAGTGGGTTTATTTCTCCTTAGAGTAGATTTACATACCCTGGAATAATGCCCTTTCTTGTCGCAATTCATGCATGTGGCATCTCTGGCGGGACATTTTTGACGAGGATGCCTTTTGTACCCACAAAAGAAGCATTTACCAACCGGAGCAGTTGCTGAGGAGTTTGACGTGGCCTGGGTATCCGGCTCCTCGGGTGTTTCTCCATCCCCTATGTCTGGCTGTGTCTGTGCCAGTGGGGTTCCTTGAGTTCCCACCGTAGCAGCGTTCATTAGCAGCATCGGTGTCCCAAATGACTCAGATTGCTGCTGAGCCGTATCCATCGCTCGTGCCTGATCGACTACCTTGTCAAGAGTGGGTTGCGCTTTCTCTAGTAAGCGTTGCCGTATGTGGGCTGATCTGAGTCCTTGGATGAATGCCTCCCGTGTCGCTTCCTTTCGGTGTTCCTCGGCGCTTACGGCCCGGAAGCTGCCGTCTTTTCCCAGCTGATTCAGAGCTTGCAGGAACTGATCGATTGTCTCCCCGGCTGCTTGCTTGCGTGTGTTGAGAAGATGTCGTATGTATACCTCGTTCTTGGGCTTCACGTAGAGCGCTTGCAGCACCTCGATCGCTGCTTCGTAAGTGTCGCACTCCGAGAAGAGCCTGTACACGCTGGGAGAGACATGATTCACGAGAGCGGCAAATTTGTCAGCTCCCTCCTCGATGATGGTCAGATAGTGTGAGAAGGAACAGAACCAATGCGACCATTTCATTTCTGCGTCAGTTGCGTTTGGGTCTGCGTCGAACCTCTCTGGTTTGTAGATCTTGTCCATCGTTGGTTGAGAGAGCCGAGAAAATCAAATGGAATAAATTGAAATGAGAGCGAGAGATGAACCTTCAGAGTGTAGGCTTTATTCCATTTGATTGGAGCCGCTTCTACGGGCACACCGGGGAATACAGGTTCAGCTAGGAGTACATAAGCAGTAACGTATACATGTGCGATTAATCATTGCAGACAATCCGCGTAAGCACGGAGTTCGATATAATCTCCATTCTCACCAGTCAATGAGCACCTTCAGTTAACGAGCATCAAGTGAACAGCCGATGTAAATGGCAATGCCCCGGGGACAACCACTCGTGCCGCAGAGACCTCCCCTTATACGCGAGACGCACAACATGTGATCCCGCGTCATGTCCCTCAATTCACCTCAATTCACCACAGACAGTATATGTATATGTATATATATATATGTATATATATATATATATATATATATATATATATATATATATATATATATATATATACATATACACATACATATACATATATACATATACATATACATATACATATATACATATATACATATACATATATACATATATACATATATACATTGTGGTGAACGAGGTGCAGTGGAACACGAGAAGCAAGAGTGTTAGCATCAACTCCGCTTTATTGCGCGTCCGGATGTACATTCCTGCCACCCCAAGCGGGCGAGTCATGATATATGAAAACCCCATCACGTGATACAGCACACTCCTCCCATCGTAAAATGACAAGTCAAACGATGAAAGGACAATCATAACATGACCAACCGAAACCAATCAACACTCATAATCCTCCAAGTACCGCGGCCGCACCCTGACCCGCCTCGGATGGGCAGCACCGCCAGACGGCCCAGGCTCAGATGCCTCCTGGCTCGGTCTAGGTGACACCCTCGCCGGACTCGGGACATGCGCAATAACAACCGCCCCCGGCCGACCAGCCTGCCCGACGTCCCCGGGCAGGACTGAATCAGGCGAAGACCCCCTGGGCGTCGGCAAATCCGGCGCTGGCGATACAACGTCTGGCCACGGCGACATTACAGGTGGGGGTCCCACATCGTTCGGCCCGGGGAGGTGTGGGGGGGGGGTGACGCTGAACAGCGATCATGCATTTGGTCCACGTGCCACTTCCACACCTCCCCACCATCAGTCCGCACCATTCAATTCACCGGCCCCAGTACCACAGAGACCACAGCCGGCACGCATTTGGAACCGTGGAAATAATCGCGCCCCATTACCCACTGTCGCACATCGAAACTGCGCAGCAGCGTCGGACGTGACACCGTCCCACTCCCTGACCCTCCAGATCGCAGCAAGCCCAGTCTGGACCGCAATGCCTGTCCATAGAGACGAATGGCAGGCGAATCACAGGATGAATTGCGTTCCTGTAATGGAGCAAAAAGACATCGACCACCGTCTGCACAGGTGCAACACCCCCCCCCCCCCCTGCGCAAAGCCCATTTCAACATCTTCACAAATGACTCAGCTTGCCCATTCATCTCAGGATGATCCGGTGCGGACCTAAGATGCCGAATACCATTTTGACGCATAAACTCATCAAATACACCCGCGATGAACCGCGGACCATTATCAGAGACCAGGATCTCCGGTAACCCTTTATTAGCAAAGATCATCCACAGTTTCTCTACTGTAATGTTTGCTGATGTATGCTGCATTACTACAACCTCCGGCCATTTAGAGAATGCATCGATCACAATCAAAAACATTTTGCCATTAACCGGCCCCGCAAAATCTACATGGACCCTCTGCCAGGCTCTGTCTGGGGTCGGCCATATCCCCGAGGCTCGACGCGGGTTATCAGCATCTGTTTGACACGTGGCGCATAGCTCAACCAACTGCTCAATGTCTTTGTCCAACCCCGGCCACAACAACACGCTACGAGCAAGACTTTTGGTCTTCACGACGCCAAGGTGACTCACATGCAGTTCTTCCAAACACCGCTGCCTGAACTTCGGTGGAATCACCGTCCTCATTCCCCACATAACGCACCATTGGACCAACGACAGCTCCGATGCGCGTGACGTGAAAGGTTGAAATGCCGGTGTCGAAGGTAGATCGCTCCAATTCCCCGTAGAAATCACCTGGACGACACGGGCGAACATCGGATCACGAGCCGATTCCACCACGACCTGTCTGGCCGTGATCGGCCCGCTTTGGACTTGGCCCAGCGCGAACACATCGACCCGGTCGGTCGACTCAGACGCAGCTGGACCCTCCGCACATGGCAAGCGTGAGAGCCCGTCGCAGTTAGCATGCTTCTCTGTGCTTCGGAACTGAATATCATAATCGTAAGCAGCAAGAAACCAACACCACCGCTGTATTCGCACGGCCGCTACCACCGGTACCCTGCGTTCAGGTCTCAGGGTGAATTGAAGCGGTTTGTGATCCGTCTGCAAAGTGAAATGCCGCCCCAGCAGGTATTGATGAAACCTCCGCACACCCCAGACGAGGCTGAGAGCCTCGCGCTCGATCTGGGCATATTCCCGCTCTGCTGCGGACAGGGTCCGGGATGCAAAACAAACAGGCCGCTCAGAACCATCGTCCATCCTGTGGGAGAGCACCGCCCCGATGCCATATGCAGAGCTGTCGCATGCCAATAAGAGCGGACGCGCAGGCTCGTAGTGCACGAGGACCGTATCCTCTGTGAGCAGCCGCTTGACGTGGTCGAACGACGCCTGCTGTGCAGGCCCCCAAGCCCAGCACTCGTCCTTCCTGAGCAACCGTGTTAATGGCGCAAGTTGTGAGCTGAGCCCGCGTACGAACCTTTGGTCATACTGGGCCATACCAATGAACGAGCACAGCTGCGTCTTGTCGCAAGGCGTGGCATTTGTTGAATCGCCTCCACCTTCCGAGGACCTTTTAACAGCCCCTCTGGCGTGATGATATGTCCGAGGTATTCCAAGCGCTGCTTGAAGAACGGGCACTTGTCCCTGTTCAAGCACAGGCCGCACGCTTCTTGCTTTGTCAGCACGTGGGCAATGTTCGCAAGGTGCTCGTCCGCCGTTTTCCCCGCAATGAGCACATCCTCCAGGTAGGTCTGAGCGGGCAGGCCAATGCAAACCTGATCCATGGCTTTCTGCCACAAGGCTGGGGCCGAAGCAATCCCAAAGCAGAGTCAGGTATATCGATAGAGCCCTTGACACGTGTTGATTGCCAAAAGCTCGCTACTCCCGGGATCCATCGCCAGGTGAAAATATGCATCACGCAGTTCTAGCTTCGTGAAGTATCGACTCCCCGCCAATCGCGCATATATTTCATCGATTGACGGCAGTGGATATTGCTCCACGCTGAGCCCCAGGTTAACCATGGATTTGAAGTCCCCGCACAATCGGACGTCTCCATTCCGTTTCAGCACCGTGACAACCGGGGTGGCCCAATCTGAGTACGGCACCCGTTCGATCACTCCACAGGCCTTCAGCCTATCCAGTTCACCCTTGACCTTGTCCCGCAGGGCATACGGCACCGGTCGTGGTTTACAAAAACGAGGAACCGCCCGCTCCTTCAGGAAGAGCTTTTCCTCCACGCCCTTGAGTTTCCCAAGGTCGTCACAAAACAAACCTTGATGTCTTTGAAGAATCTTCTCCAACTGATCCTCTCACCGGCTCAGCATGGGTTGCACAAGGTGAACTGCGGCCCAGTCTAGCCTGATGCGGGACAGCCAGTCTCGGCCGAGGAGAGATGGTCCCCTCCCCCGCACGACGTACAACGGAAGTGTGGCGACCTGGCCTTGGTACCGCACAGACACGTCTGCCATCCCGACTGGCGTTATCTTCTCGTGGGTGTACGTAAACAGCGTTAGGTTTGACCTGATAAGCTTCAGGCCGTTGAGTCTACGCGCGGTCTGTTCGCCGATGATCGACACAGCCGCTCCCGTATCGACCCGAAACGTGATCGGCGTTTTGTTCACTTTGATTTCCACCGTCATCGGGCGCGCCGCCAGGCCAATTGAAAACAGGCTCAACAACGGCCGCCGGTTCCGCCCCAGGTTGCTGAGGTCGCCTCGCACATCACCGTCCATGACCTTAACGGTGGCCGGTGCCCCACGGCACACACGCTTCAGATGACCCACCTTATGACAATTTAAACACACAGTGCCTTTATACGGGCACGCACGGCGCAGATGTCGACCTCCGCATCCCAAACATGTCCGCGGGGTCACCATGCCGCACTTGCGGCCGCGCGGCGACGTCCGACCCACACCGAAGGTCGTGCGTGCGTCCCGGGGTGCTGGCGACCCCGCGTGGCCGGTGATGGCCCGAACATCCCCGCGAGACTGCTCGACCACCGTAGCCGTGCTGACCGCCGAGTCGAATGTATTGGCTTCACGCTTCAGCCATAGAACCGCCGAAACCATCTTCGCATCTTGAAAACCAGCAATAAAACGATCTCAGAGCCGAGCTGGACGCTCCCCCGCCGTGAACTTGCAGGCCGCGGACGAATGCTTCACTCGCGTCACAAAATCAGCGACGCGCTCCTCTGCACCTTTCGAGAGGCGATCGAACTGGTCTCGAGCAAGCTGTAATGACTTCTCCGGCGCTATGTGTGCTTTCATCTTCTCCACAACGTCCCGAAACTCAGCCCGTCATCACCGAGCTTGTCCGGCGTCACCAAATCACTCAGTAGTCGATAATGCTCCGCCGAAAGCGAAGCGAGCAAGATCGACTTCTGTTTGCTCTCGTCGACCACATCATTCACGTGGAAATAGCATCGCAATTGCTCCGAAAACAATTTGAAGTCGTCTCCGACGAAAACGGGCACATGTCCGTTTTCAACTATCCTCGTCAGACAACTGTGGTGTAAGAGGTGCAGTGGAACACAAGAAGCAAGAGTGTTAGCATCAACTCCGCTTTATTGCGCGTCCTGATGTACATTCCTGCCACCCCTAGCGGGCGAGTCATGATATATGAAAACCCCATCACATGATACAGCACGTGATATATATATATATATATATATATATATATATATATATATATATATATATATATATATATATATATATATATATATATATATGTATATATATATATATATATATATATATATATATATATATATATATATATATATATATATATTTATATATCTAGAGTATATATATATATATATATATATATATATATATATATATATATATATATATACATATATATATATATATATATATATATATATATATGGGCCACTGAATTAATACACCAGGGGGTTGACTCAGCCTGTCATCCTTTCGAGGTCGGCGAAATGAGTACCAGTAAACTGGGCCGGTGTATACCCCGGTTAAAATAGGTGTACCTTATCCCTGTGTCGTAAGAGGCGACCAGGGTTGCGTCAGGAAGGGCATCCGGCGTAAAACATGTGCCAAATCACTATGCGGATCATACGAATGATCCGCTGTGGCGACCCCGAACGGGAGCAGCTGAAAGAAGAAGAAGAAGAAGAAGAATATATATATATATATATATATATATATATATATATATATATATATATATATATATATATATATTTCTACCGCTCATACTATAAATATCGCCCAGAGACAAACACCACCTAGACATGTCCAGAGATAAACACAGTTCAGAAACAAACACCTCCCAACCACATCCGGAGAAAAACTCCTGTCCGGACATAAACACCACCCAGACATGTCCGGAGATAAATGCCGCCTGCACACATCCAGAGACAGACACTGGCCGGACACATCCAGAGACAAACACCATCTGGACGCGTCTGGAGAAAAACTCCCATCTGGACGTAAACACCACTCAGACATCTCCGGAGACAAACACCGCCCAAATGGATCCGGAACCAAGCTGTCCCGAAACAAACACCACCAAGACATGTCCGGAGACAAACTCCCGTCCGAACCTCAAACACTTCCCTGATCCGTCTGGAGACAAACTCCCATGCGGACATAAACACCACCCATACACATCCGGAGAAAAATACCATCTGGACATGTCTTGAGACAAACACTACCCAGACATGTCTGGAGATAAATACCGCTTAAACACATATGGAGATAACCACCATCCAGACATATCCACTGTCCGGATATATCCGGAGATAACCACCGCCCAGATGCATCCAGTGACAGAGACAGAGAGAGTAGTTGGGAGAGAGAGAGAGAGAGAGAGAGAGAGAGAGAGAGAGAGAGAGAGAGAGAGAGAGAGAGAGAGAGAGAGAGAGAGAGAGAGAGAGAGAGAGAGAGAGAGAGAGAGAGAGAGAGAGAGAGAGAGAGAGAGAGAGGAAGTATGGGGAGGGGAGAGAGAGAGGTGTGGGAAGCTGATGCTGCACTGTATTAGGAGGGGTAGAGTGATGATGGGAGAAAGACAGAGGGGTGGGGGTCAGCGAGTTAACAGAGAGAATATGTTATGCTTTATGAACAACACACACACATACAATATATACATATATACTGTATTTGTGCTTGGCCAATATCGGCAATTTTTCGGTTATCAGCTGATTGGAATCAGTTTGATTACTGACTGCAGTACGTACTGCATACAACACAAAAACTTTGAGTCGCATTCACCCGTTTTGGAGGAATTGCAGTGAACAAATTATAAAAAAACAATGTTGCATTATAGACGTTTCAAAGAGATGTGCTGCTTAATCGTCATGTGATGGGACGAAAAAAATTGGCTCTGTAATTTATAAGACATTAACATGGCAAACCGCTTGGAAATCTGGTGTTATCAAATGTATTTTGCTTTGAACCTCACAAAGAGAAATCATATAACCTTTCTAAAGCACACTCATTTCATATAAAATAAAAATTGCTTTGGAAACACACGAGGACAAAGGAAGATGTGATTGCCCGTACGCTACTGAGGTTAAAAGTTAAAACCTCCACCACCCACCATCATCACAAGATAAAGATTGAAACTTTGCCAACACAGTGCCCGTAACCAAGCATGCAGGCGCGCACACACACACACACACACACACACACACACACACACACACACACACACACACACACACACACACACACACACACACACACACACACACACACACACACACACACACACACACACACACACACGCGAGAGTCCCTTTCCAGATCCAAATCTACCCACATATACTTCTACATTGTTGCAACTGCCGACTGGATATCCCGATTAGGACACCAACTGTACCGCGATTGACTGTAGGGCGCTTGGCAAGTGGCATATGCACACAAGCAAGCACTCCAATTAAATGGTTTATGAGGAACGGCTGGTTTGGTAAGCGATAGCAAGCTGATTGGTAATGGCAAAGAATTTAAACATTGCCGATTTCTTAACATTTTCAGATTTCACTCCAGATTTCAAGTTATTTAGTCCACATGATACAATCCTCCAAACTCAAATTATATTTCGCTGATATACTTGAATTAGTCCGTGAGAGTAGATCGTGGAAAATTGTATCATATAATGCATTCAAATCGCTCTATGCTCCTAATGAGAAAACTATAGCACTTAAAAAAGTGATGGATACAGCGATTCATAGGTATGGAGATGAGGCATTCAATGATATCACGAAGGAAAGTGAAAAAAACAAAACATTTTGAGCACTTTATCATGAATAAACCGTTGTGGCCTGTTCCAACTCAAGGCATTGTTGAGGAGGCCAAACAAAATGGTGAATTAAGACCAGAGCGAGGTAATCGAGCATGGGCCTTAAGACCCCATCGAGAGTGAGGTGTCCAAGGACGCACTTAATAAAGGATATAATAAAATAAGGCCGTTAATTATCTTCAAAGGGGGTGTTTTAATTAACCCAAACAAACCCCCAATTTTCAGTCATGCACTCCCTTTCAGTTCCCTTGGAATGCTGGCAAAGTTTCAGGCTGCAAGGTTTCATGGTTTTGGAGTTATGGAAGAGAACAACTTAGCATGTTCACAATTAAACAATGCGGCAGTCTGTCTTCCTGATGAGCTCATTATCAGGGCAAAATTCAATTCAGGAGCTGTTTTCATTTATTTCTGACCATAAATATCAGTCTTCAAAGACCTCAGGTCCACCAACCACCCCCTTCTGATGAAACTCCCAAAATACAGAATCACTGCTCACGTCCACTCATTTTGTTCCTCTTTTTCCCCACCTGTGGAACCAACTTCCATATTCTCTTCAATCTCATTCTTCCCTCCAAGTCTTCAAGACAGTTGTTCACCACCATGTCAGATCATCCCCTATCCAAAACCATTATCCTTTATACCCCTTTAAACCCTCATCCCAAGCCCACCTCCTTCCTAATTTCCAGTTTTTCCATCCTAAGAGTTTGCTTCTGGATCCACCTTGTCCACCTCAAGTGTCCTGCCCTACCTCTCATTCTTCCCCACACCCCATATTTGTTCAAGTCTCCCTCTTTTTCGTCCTTTAACCCTGCTGTTGGCATTTCCCCCCTTTCTTTCCTGTTCCTTTTGTTCTGTTGCATCCTGATCCATTCAGTGTTCTATCTCTTCCACAGACCTTGACTTTGTATACATAGAGAGGAAAACAACAGCGAGCTTATACTCAATGTCCCTCACCTTTTGGGTGGTATGAAAAATAGATGTATGTAATACGAAAGCTAAATATTGAACGGTTTTTGAAATATCGCGTGCACAAGCAAGGTTACCAAGATGGTTGTCATGGCAAAATAATTCAGCCCAACACAGCCGTGATCTAATGATGTTGAGATAATGTCATGAGGACATCTGCAATTTGAAAGTTAAATGTTGAACAGTTTTTGAAATATCACATGCACAAAAGTATATGGACGGATGATCGGTCGGTCGATCAGTCAGTTGGTCTGTCGGACAGAGCTCATTTTAATGTCCCCCGTCTCTGACATTGTCAGAGGGGCAGGGGAAAAAATGGTGACTGGAGATGAGAGATGGGTGCACCACTATGATCCTGAGAGGAAGCGGTGGCCAATGGAGTATCATCACAAAGAAACACTAGCCCTGACTTGGCTCATCAGATTTTCATCTCTTCCCCAAACCTCAGGAACACCTTCGTGGAGAACATTTTCCTTCTGACCACGATGTCAAGCCTGCTGTGAAGTGCTGATGAGGTCAGCAAGACGCATAGTACTGTCATGATTTCATCGTAAAACAGCTGGAATGTTGGTAGAAATGTGTGAACCACAGTGGTGATTCTATTGATAAATAAATAAGCACTATGTAATGCGAGAATTGAGGTTGATGTTCGTATCTGTCTTTGTTTCATTCAAATATTTTTACCTGTTTTGGAGAAAAAGAATAGGAGGCATTACTTTTCAACATGACCCTGTATATCAATTTAAACATGATTTTAGCATTTATCTACATCGATCTATAGAGATTCTTTCAATTTTTATTGAAGTCGTTTCTATTTATTTATTTATTTATTCGAACATTTTAACCCATTTCAACATTATTATTTGAGCTATTTATTTATTTCCAAAAATCTATCAACATTTATGCTGTATCGGTGAAAGATATGACAGTGTACCCCCAAAAGAGAATGACATTAAGTGCCGGCACCATTAATTCCCTGGTAGGGTGTCAATATGGCACTGGCATAAATGGCCAAATGGCCTCATTTGCCTCGGTTTCCTTGTTATTGTAAATTACATTGATTTCCTGAACTGGCGATTACTTGACTTCCCAGCAGCAGCTTGTCCTCACGGCAGACATCATTATGATTCCAACTTCATCAGCAGATGACATCATCACTCGATGAGCAGTTATCATCTGACTGCAAGGAAAGTGTGCCGTTTCCTTGTACCACCTTTCAGCCCAACACAGCCGTGATCTTATCAGGTTGAGATAATGTCATGAAGAATAGATATCTGCAATATGAAAGCTAAATATTTTACAGTTTTTGAAATATCACGTACACAAAGGTACATGGACGGATGATCGGTCGGTCGATCAGTCAGTTGGTCGGTCGGACAGAGCTCATTTTAATGTCCCCTATCTCCGACATTGTCAGAAGGGCAGGGGACAAAATGGTGACTGGAGATGAGAGATGGATGCACCACTATGATCCTGAGAGGAAGCGGTGGCCAATGGAGTACCGTCACAAAGGAACGCTTGCTCTGACTTGGCTCAACAGATTTTCATCTCTTCCCCAAACATAAGGAACACCTTCATGGAGAACATAAAGTGCTCAAATATTCTTCACCATAAAATGTATACAATGCTCAAATAAACTTACACAATTAATAGTTTTGCTCAAAACTAATTCTGCTGGGATTCAAGTTGAACTTCTAGTCCACATCTTCAAAATGACCTAATACCTTGCTTGGAATCTTGTTTTACTAAAAATCGATATGTCTTTACACAAACTGCTGTTGAAGTGGATTGCAGGGTTTGGGGTGGGGTGGAGGAACACCACATTGTCTTGACTGTCACAAACGTTTTGTCAGTTGACCAATCACATGATATCTATTGTGTGAAGAAATAAACTCGAGAAAACCATCACTTTATTTTCGAGCGGGAGTTGTACCTTGCCATGTGCTTGGTCTATACAGGTAATCTATAGTAACGAAATCCCTATAAATTCTCAATAACCATTTTTTTTACCATAAAACCACATTAAAGTATGTAATATGGTTCAGGTTGCAGGTAGCAAACCATTTGGTGTTATGATATGGATTTTGGGATTGACCATGTTACTAACATTGCCGTGAGAAATTTTTTCAGACAGCGCTTTCATCTAGCAAGTTATGTGAGACCATGCTTATGTTGCATTCACACAGGTACAATCTGGACTATTAATCCATGGTTACGGATGGATTAACAGCTTGGACCTACAAGCTTCAGTTCACCGAAGTAACCTTTCTGCATGAACACGGCACCAATAAAAATATTGAGAACTATCCATCGTTTCATTCTCAAGCATTTGACACCACCATTCAGAGGTCTTCTTGCGCATTACAACACCCCTATGCAGCAATGTAATCAAGCTCAATAATTAGTAAGAAGAGGTATTTGAAAAAAAATTGCAAAATAATGAATGAGAAGAAACAGAAGCAGAGAAACTAATGGACAAAGAGTCAAAGATCATATTGCAAGATGAAGTGAGAGGTCTCCATAGTGCGTGGACTGTCAACCAAAAAGGGAGAGTCTACAAATGTCACATGGAAATTTCATGAAACGTGGCACAAGCACAGATAGCAGTGTCTATCAATCAAAAATGGCTGGCAGGATGGTCTGGAGGTATGCACTGCACAGTCACCTCTGAGCTTTCGAGTCCCGGTTCTAGTCCCGATCCAGGTATAAACTGTCATCCCAATGTTTCACCGGGAGGGTGATTCATCAATGTGTGTGCCGTCCCTCGGATGGATGTTAAACTGGGAATCTCGTCTCTCGGTATTAGCTTGTGGACGTTAAAGACCCCACGGCGTTCTTTGCGAAGAGTGGACGCGCTATTGCAGGCACTACGGCCAAGTTCAAAATACCTTCTCGCACCCACAGCAGGAACTACATCAGCGACACTGCCAAGGTCCTGCAAAAACTGATGCTCACCCACAGCCACCTGCTGGAACCAAACGACGACGATGATGATAAATCATGAAATGGCTTTTAAAACAAAAAGGTCACAATATTAAAACATCGTTTTAAAAGGTGAACATATGTGCTTCAGCCCAAAGATCAATGTACGGGATCGTCCAAAGCGAATATATTGTCAAAACAAGGCACATGCACCTTGGTTTGAAGTCCAAAGTGCATTTTCATACGAGGAACCACTGCTTGCCTTTTGATGGAATAAAATGCTCACAATGATTTTTCATTGTCATCAAATGCTCATGATGATAATGAAAGCAAAAATAGAGAGAAGTCAGAAAACAAGTTAAGGCAGAAAAATAAAAAAAAATAACAAAAAAATGGAATGGTCAGAAAAAAAAAAGAAATCTTTTACAGACCGTGCAAGTCATTAAACGTCGTTGTTTGTGCTCCAAGGAATTTTCATTAAAATCCAGTAAAAAATATATATAAATAAATAATTCAAGAGGAGAGACCTATTTGATTCACAAGTTACCTTGATCATCATCCCTGTTGTAAATTCACAGTGATTTAAAAAAAAAATTCTAATTGTACCCACAAAGCTTGGTAAGATTAATGGACGTTGCTGCGGTGCCATGACAGAAGTGGAAAAGAAAAGAGAATTAAGCAAGAAAAAAAAAAGGAAAAAAAAAAAGGAACATGGTGCTGAATTGTCACATGGGATTACAAAAGCTTCAATAAACAAGCAATCAGCAGAGCCTTTGTAACAATCAATAAAGAAGCAGACCTCCGATGTCCCGCAGTAACAGCCTGGTGAATAACAATAAAGGATGCCATTAGCCCTGATGTCGTACAAAACCTGGTCTGCATGGATGCCTCTGCAGACAAGTGCTGCCTGGCAATGCCATGACGCAACGCATCGTTATCCGAAGGGTTCTTCACAAATTGTCTCTCATAATTCAAAAATAATTACCATTAGAATTGCCGGTTGACGGGGCATTCTACTACGGCTTGTACGAGTGGTATGAATTATTGAACAAGGACTCCTTCACACGCCTGATAGCGTCTATTCCCCCACCCCTACCTCCTTACAATCCGCCACGCCTTGCCAAAGACAGGGATTAGCCCCCCTTTTTCCCCAATGATGACACATGCCACATCACCACTCCATCACCGACGGTGTTTTGAAGGTGTTAACATTCACAGGAGTGCATCCGACGGACGTGCTGCGGTGGTGCAAGGCTCATATGACCAAATTGTCCATGTGCAGTGCATGATGTAGCAATGCTAAACACCAATTTTTTTTTTTTAAATGGGCCACTCATCTTGCAGAAAATATATAAAATAAAATTATTTCTCATTGAAGGATTGTGCAACTGCAGAGGCTTCAACAACCATTCTTTGAGTGTAGGGGAAGTCAGTTGATCAATGAGCCGGCATTTATCAATGGATGAAGTTCAGAATGATCGTTGCCACTCTGTCATGGTGGAGACTGGCAGGATAGCTCAATTGGTGCTCACTTCTGCGTTGAATGATTGTCGACGGAATAGGATCCGAATACAATCAACGATTGCCCTGCTTCGTAGGCAGTGTGTCATATCTGCTAAAACTCTATTGCGGATGTGAAAGATCCCATGGGTTTTTTATGACTTTTTTTTCAAAACAAATCATATAAAGTGTACAAGTGACTGATATCGGTCAAATTTACTGTAATGTTGTTCCATCAGCAAAGCAATTTCATTGGATAATTAATCGTCAGGGAAATAATCATAGGTACTGAAAAAAATGTATGCATTGTCATTGGGGAGAAAGGGTTTTGATGGGGGAGTTATAACTTAAGGATTGGCATGATATTGCTTGATGGTCCGCGATGTCCTCCTTCCTGGTTTCCACCTTCCCTGTGTACCATCAGGGGTATATGACGAGTGCTTTCAACGGTACCGCCAGGGTTAGCTAAATTTGGTAATGCTAAAGTTGAATTCCCCCTTTGTGGAGAGGTGCACCCTCACCTGTATTTCCATTGGGATGCTCCAGCACAATGTAGTCCATGAACTCATGTGCATCTCCTAATATGATGTCCATGATATGCTCATTGCCTATAGCCTTCCATGGAAATCCAAATGTTCTCTGGTTTGCCCTGCCTGTTAATCCAATGGGAATTTTTGGGGAAAGATATCACAGGATCTTGATTGTAAAGGATTATTGATGTGATGGAAGGTTTAACATCCCTCTATATGATGCAGCTAAGACCACATTCGATGGCGGATAAATCAGACACCAATGCCTCCATCCCACCCAAAGCGTCTGAACTCGTTCAGCTCATAATGGTGGCGTCTTGTCTTACACAATTGCATACTAGCAGATTTGAATAGGCAAAAATGCCTCCAAGTCTGCCAGATACAGTAATGCTGGTTCGACATTCGGCTAATAAGATGCATGGAATTTGGCTTCAGTTTGAACTCGACCTGGCCTGAATTAGTTCAGAACATCATGACGACACGCTAACATGTCCACTCTGACAAACCGTCTTCACAAACTCATGATTGCTGTTCCGCAACTGGCTTATACAACAGCTTATGTTCATTATTGATGTCAATAAGTTATGGAGTGAGGCATTTATATGATTATTATTATTATTATTATTATTATTATTATTATTATTATTATTATTATTATTACCCTTGCCAGAGGAGAAGGTGTTCCATTTGGGTCTGTTTGTCTGTCCTTTGTTTGTTTGTCCGCACAGAACGGGAGTGTTTTACTGTGCAAATGTTTGTTAGATTGAGACGAAAATTTCACCTTTGTAGCGACTACTCATGTAGAATGTTTTAATGATAATTATGACATCATAGGTCACATGTTGTGGCAGCTATGTTGGAAAAAAAGAAAAACTTTGGACCTCTGTGTCTGAAACTGCACCAAGGAAAAAATTTAAACTTGGCACATGGCAAGGACTCATCATGGGGAATAAGTGTGATTTTATTATGACGTCATAGGTGCCATCGTTATCATGTCATAATTGCATATGTAAATCGACACATCCGATCAGTATGAAAAATTTTGAGGGTCATCTCGGGATAAATTGATCCACAGAAAAAAAAATTGATGACATCATCTGTCACGTGACTGCCTTTCCATGAGGAACAAAACGTTCACACCTGTGACATCATAGGTCACATGGTTTGGCAGCCATATTGGATTTACCCTCAAACCTCTATAAAAT
>NC_140977.1:34583231-34615731 GCF_056783735.1 Eptatretus burgeri | reverse complement strand
ATGCACCAGGGAGTAGCAATGTTTTGTCATCTGTTTGTTGGGAAGTGAGGGTGTGAATCCCAGTGAAATCCATCGCAGAATGAAAATGCAATGTGGTGATGCCTGTTTATCGCTGCAGCAGGTGTACGACTGGGACAGGAAGTTTAAAAGTGGAGTGTCCCGTGTGGTTAACTGCTCGCTGGGGCTGGTCTCACACAGCCGACACACCAGAAATGGTTGCAGGAGTTGAGCACATGCTAAGGGAAAACCGTCGTGTTACGCTGGATGACATCGTCTCCGAATTAAACATTAGCCACCATTCAGCACTCCATGTTATTCGCAATGTGCTGGGGATGTGCAAAGTGTCTGCAAGGTGGGTGCCGACATGACTCACACCCAAACTGAAAGAACTCCACTTTTAAACTTCCTGTCCCAGTCGTACACCTGCTGCAGCGATAAACAGGCATCACCACATTGCATTTTCATTATACGATGGATTTCACTGGGATTCACACCCTCACTTCCCAACAAACAGATGACAGAACATTGCTACTCCCTGGTGCATGGTTCTCAGGGAGCCACCATCTTGGAACTACTCCACTGACTGACATGACATGCTCAATGTTGCCAGATCTTAAACAGGTAAAACATGACTCTTACCAATAGGTATGACATATGTCGTCGACAACTACACACATTACATTCTCAAATTTATATCGCCATTTTAAGGTTACTTATTGACTGCTCCTTGTATTATAACTCAATCCCGATACGTGACACACGCTGCGATCCATGCCTGCAGAAAAAAATGACTTTTTTCCTGTCATCATGCAACTTTGGCAGCGTTTGCCATCCAATCATCTCGTAACTATTGAAAACATTTCCATGGAAAGGCGCTCTTATGTTGAAAGTTTTGTGCCAATCGCTTAAGCAGTTTTGAAGAAAAGTAATTTAAAAGCGAAGTAGAATGGCGCTCTGTAGAGCACATACCGACACCAGGCTGATCAGTTTACATTTTGTATCCCACTGATTGATGGGATCTGGATCCGGACCTTAATCAAAAATTTCAACGGCTTGTTCTTCTCACCTACCCACCCAACTCATCCATCTAGTATTGTCACAATTCATCCACAACTTTTTGAGATATCATGCTGTATATTGTTTTTGGTCCCATCTTTCAATGGTGAAGAATCACTTAAATTCTCGGATCTGGATCCCGATCTTCACCAAAATTTAATCAATTCTTCATTGTCACACACCCAACCTGTCCATTAAGTTTTATCCAAATCCATCCTTAACATTGTGAGATATTGTCTCATATATCGTTTTTAGCCCCTCCACTCAATGGTGAAGAATCACGTTTAAAATTCCCATTTCCAGATCTGTATCCTCACCGAAATCTAATCAATTTGTCCTTGTGACACACCCAACTTGTCCGCCAAATTTTATTCATATCCGTGCAGAAGATTTTGAGATATCCTGCTCACAGACAGACAAACAGACAATGGTGAAAACATAACCTCTGTCTACATTCGGTGGTGGAAGTAATAAAGGTGAAAAAGTGAGGGCATAAAAAAAAAGGTGACGGCCTCGGCCGACGTTCTACAGCGTGGTTAAGGATGGTTATGGACTCCTATTAGCAGTTATAGGTAACTATACTGGAAGGATAAATGCGTGGCTCGCCAAAAAATTGCAATCAAGACTTTGTCTCCCGGTTCACTTAGCATTCCACCGGAATTGCTTTGGGTTTTCCAACTCGACGTGTAAACAACCGGGTATAATCCTCTTCCATGAGTAGCAAGAAAGTGCACCACTGCTGGTGCATTGTTGGCGTCGGCCTTGTTTACTTGGCTTAGTACTCTCACTAACACTGGTTTCTCCACTGCACTGAAAAATAACTGTTCAAAAAAACAAAAAGGAAGCTAAGAATTTTTACGACCTCCGCACTAAGATTACCAAGTCGTATCCATGAATACACATGATATATGTGCAATGTGCATACATAAGCATGCGAGGCGTACGCAGCATGTAAGGTCTCCTGTTGGTATTGCAATAAAATTGCCTTCATCAAGTATTTATGGATAATAAGTTGGTAGCCATCTTGAAAAAAACACCCAAAATGAAATAAACCTTCCATATTAGCTCAAACAAGCATGGCGTATTGTATTTTTGGGATGCAAGTATTCCTTTACCAATGATGGACGTCCGCTTTCAAATTGACCTGCAGGTTTCGTTGTGTGTACCAATGACAGGATTTGAATAGATGACGTGCATCACCTTAGGAGACAAGGCCTAGCGTAGCGTGGCTCAGTGAGGTTTGGCCCCAATTGGCATGATGGCTGGGCTACATGAGCAGAAGCCTTTATCAGTGAGCAGCACACCGGGCACGGCTCACCACCGACCGGAGCGTGATGTATGGACTTAATTACACCGTGCAGGCCTGGCCTGGACTTCCCTTACATTCCCTGACAGTACTAATGTCAAACGTAATTAATTAGCCCACTCACCTGCTCCAGATAAAGCACGTCTTCGAGAATTTGCCCTCGGTCCTCTTGCGCCCCATGCATCAGTTGTTATCACACCTTTTTGCACTCAATCTCACTCCCTCTTTAGTTCCCTCATTGTGTTCTCCAAGCCAAGAAATGAAGATGGATCTCTGCAGCCCGGTATCACTGACCACCACCCCAAAGGTCTGTGTGGTCTCAGATTTCCAAGGTTTACATCAACAAGCAGTCTTGGACAGTCAATTTGGGCTTAACCCCCAAAATAGAAAACAAAACTGCAATAAGGAGCAGAATGCTAGCCCGTAAACCTGGGAAGAAGCTACGTTTAGGGAAATCTCCATTATGAGTACACAAACCAATGGAATTTAAACCCATTCCCTTGCATTTTCTCCATATTTTACACCATCTGAGCATAACCAAGATTTAATTTCCTTCCCATATACTTTCTCCTTTGTTTTTCGAATTCCCATTTCCTGTTCCCTCGAACTGTCTTTCCTTTCATTTTCCTTGCTCCCTCCATAATTCTTATCTTCCTCTTTTAAGATTTTTTTTTGTCGTTTTTGTCGCTCCCCTCTGGCATTGGTGCACATGTCACGCTGACTATTATATCCCAATCATTGATGCTGCAGAGATCCATGCGAGTGAGCAGTGCATGACGTGCTGTTTCCCCTTTGCGTCACACCCACCCACATATGTTGTTTCTTCATTTCTACTGTTCACAATTATATCACACTCACACACAGGTACATACACACACACACACACAGGTGTACACACACAGGTGTACACACACACACACACACACACACTTTTTAAAATTATTGTACAGTATCAGCTATTCCTAAAATCTGTCTATTTGTCTCTGTCATGTTATAACTTGAGAATAGATTCAGGGATTTCAATGAAACCAGCGACAGTGGATTCAAGGAACTCCCAATAAGATTTGTGACACACACACACACACACACACACACACACACACACACACACACACACACACACACACACACACACACACACACACACACACACGAACATGAAGGAAGGTTTGTGTGTGGGTACATGGGAACATGTGGTGAACCTGCAAACACCAACTTGTGATGCTGATTATTCCTGCGTGGAGGGCAGGAATCCTTTTTTGTTTGTGCCCCACAGATTAGCCATCACAGCACAGATTGGTATTCCAGCGAAGCGAAGGGTCTTGAATGCTCGTCTAATACAATTTATAGGAATGCTATAAATGATGTTAATTTCACAACCTCCTGGATTCAAATTTATTTAAATTGTAAACCTCAAAACATAGTATATGAGGTGTAAACCTCATATAACCTTTCTAAAGCACACTCGTTTCATATAAAATAACAAATTGCTTTGGAAACACACGAGGACAAAGGAAGATGTGATTGCCCGTACGCTACTGAGGTTAAAAGTTAAAACCTCCACCACCCACCATCATCACAAGATAAAGATTGAAACTTTGCCAACACAGTGCCCGTAACCAAGCATGCAGGCACGCACACACACACACACACACACACACACACACACACACACACACACACACACACACACACACACACACACACACACACACACACACACACACACACACACACACACACACACACACATCAATGTCAGATGCACCTCCTGACTGTGATGGTGAGCATCGCCACGGATTATGTCTCACATGGTAAAACCGCATAATCCACACAAAACAACCATCCATCTGCCACCCAGACAATTGTTCCTGCTAATGCAAACCATTCAAGCAGAAGACACATGATATGACCAGCAGGAAAATCAAAACATAAGGAGTGTGACGAGCACTCTACTGATCCCCATTGGACACAGTCCACACCATTGGGATTTTTTTATTTTTTTTAAATCACAAGATCATCAACACTTGGAATATGTCTTTCAATCCTGACAAATCTCACACTCTCACTATCTCCGAAAGGACCGTCTGGCAACCACACCACCCCCTCCACCCACATCAATTTTCTGAACAATCCTCTTCTGAAAGTTCAGTCACTCAAATTTGGTCTCACAATCGGCCGTGATCTTTCTTGGGAAAACCACATTTCAAAGTTGGCCTCCAAAGTCAGCCTGGATATCCTCCATCATAGAAGTTCTTCCTTGGCACACCTGAATTCTTATCCACCTACAAGGCCTTCATCCACAGATTGGAGTACTGCTTCCCCCCCCCCCCACTCTGGGCTGGCTCCCCTGCCTCACATCTTGCTCAGCTTGACACCATGGAAACCGAGGCCTTCAAGATTATTGGAATGTTCTACGATGAAGCGGAGCCAATTGCCTCCACTGCCTTCTTTCTAGTCTCCCACGCTCTGGTCTTTCCATGCTTTGTCCCCCTCTCCCCCCCCCCACCCACCAGGTTTCTGCAGGGCACATATGGTCCACAATCAGTCCCATTCTCGTGAAATAAACGAAATCCCGGATAACTGTTCACCTGCACATGCTCATTCGTTCATCTTTTTCCAGCCTGTGGAATCAATTTCCAGATTTTCTTCAATCTCATGCTTCCCTTCAGGTCTTCAAGACAGCTGTTCACCACCATCTCAGATCGTTCCCAATCCAAACCCATGATCTTCACTACTCTCGTTAACCCTCCCTCCATACCTTAATCCCTCCTCCTTCAAAATTTCAAATTTTCCCTTCTGAGACTTTCCTTCTGTATCCATCTTGTCCACCTCATGCATCCTCTCCTGCTCCCCATTCCTCAACACACCCATTGTTTGTCCGCCTCCCTATATCTTGGCTTTCAACTCTGCTGTTGGTGTTATCCCCTCTCTTTCAGCTGTTCCTTTCATCTTGTGGGCATCCTGATCCATTCAGTGTACTTGTACAGACTCTTCCACAAGCCGCAACTATGTATAGAAAAAATATTACCCAACCATCCTTCCTCATTCATTCCCCTTCCCTATCCTCCCTCTGCATAGGTAACACACATAAGGATACACAAGGAACTTTGGTGCAGGATGAGTCCATTCAGACCATCATGCAAGCGCTGCACCAACCCCAGTATTGTCACCCATCCACACACAAGCTTCCTACCATCAAAATGATCCAACGTCCCCATACCTCTCTCTCTCTCCAATGCATACAGGTACTTATGTAAATCCCATTTAAACTTAATAACCCACTCCAATGCCACGACCTTTCCAGGGAGACCATTCCCAAAATTAACCACTCTCCGACTGATAGACCCCTTCCTTCCAACTGTTCTAACTCTCATCTTATTTCCCCTCAAGCCATGGCTCCTGGTCCTGCTCCTGCTCCTCCTGGTCCAGTCCTCCACTGTCTACTCTGTTGAAAAAAACTCCACTCTATCTACCTCGTCCACACCCTTTATTATCTTAAACATCTCTATCAGATCCCCAAGCAATCATCACCTCCTTTCCAATGTATAAAAGTCCTGTCTCCCACAAATATTCCTCATAGATTCATCTAGCTTGCCCTGGAATCAATCTCTTATCCCAACGCTGTACCTACTCTAAGGTAGTTATGTCCTTTCTCACATGTGGTGACCCAAACTGTACACAATATTCTAGATGAGGCCTCACCAAATTCCTCTACAGTGTGAACACTACCTCTTTTGATTAATTAATAATTTATCACTCCACGAATACAATTTAAAACCCTGTTAGCTTTACCTATAACCTACCTGGCATGGTGCTGTCTGTTTAACCCCACTCCCATCCCCCTCCCGTAAGTATTACCACCTCCAAATCCTTCTTCTGTGCAATACGCTCCAAGACTGCCTCTTGCATTATATAATCCCCATTATCATTATTGTTATCCATCCCCCAGCACCTTACATTTATTTTACGTTGAAGTGTATCTGCCAATCTTTTGCTCGATTAAAAAATATCTTGACTTTCCTGTCTTCACATTCTTCACAAAAAAAATCTTCATATTTTTTCTAACTTTTTTTTTCTTACAATTCTCTTTCTTCATTCTAATTCTTGCTTTTTCTTCTCTTTCATCTCTTTTACTCTCTATTACTCTCTTTCGTTGTCCATCTCTCAAGAGAAGTGAATTCTTTCAGAAATTTGTCTGCAAGGTTCACTTGGTTGTGCCTGGATAGGTTTAAAGGTTGTGGAGAAGCAGCTGAAACTCGATCCTATCCAGGTTCATTCTGATGACTCCATCTTTGCTCTTTACTTCTTTCATTTCTTTCTTGGTCTTCCGTTTCATTGAAAGATGGCAAAAAGTTCCACCAGGAATGACCCAATACCAAATTTTGAGTCAAAATGATTTTTAACCTCCGCCATCTTCGAAGATGGATGGAGGTTACTGTTTTCACCCCTTTCTGTTTGTTTGTTTGTTTGTTTGTTTGTTTGTGAACAGTATTACGGAAAAACTCCTCGACGGATTTCGACAAAACTTGGTGGGGGGGTTAGGTATGGTCCAAGGATCATGCCATTAAATTTTGGACTTGGTCCCCCCCGCCCCCCCCCCAAAAAAATTGTTGGAGAAAAATTTTTTTTTTTTTTGCATTTCTACATGTTTTAAGTGATTTCCAACCCCCCCAAATTTTTTTTACCCCCCCCCCCACAAAAAATAGAGAATTTTTTTTTTTTTGCATTTCTACATGTTTTAAGTGATATCCAACCCCCCCAAAAAAAATTGTTGCCCCTCCCCAAAAAAAATTGTTAGAGAAATTATTTTTTTGCATTTCTACATGTTTTAAGTGATTTCAAACCCCCCCAATTTTTTTTTACCCCCCCCAAAAAATAGATTTTTTTTGCATTTCTCCATGTTTTAAGTGATTTACAACCCCCCCAAAAAAAATTTACCCCCCAAAAAAATAGAGAAATTTTTTTTTGCATTTCTACATGTTTTAAGTGATTTCCAACCCCCCCAAAAAAAAATTGTTACCCCCCCTCAAAAAATTGTGAGAATTTTTTTTTTGCATTTCTACATATTTTAAGTGATTTCCAACCTCCCCCCAAAAAAAAGTTTGAGAAAAAAAATTTTTGCAACTTTTTTTTCATCAAAATTTTGATTTTTTTTTTTTTGCATTTTTACATGTTTTAAGTGATTTCCAACCCCCCTCCCCCCAAAAAGAAATTGTTAGAGAAAAAAAAAATTTGCAACTTTTTTTTCAACAAAATTTCGATTTTTTTTTTGCATTTTTACATGTTTTAAGTGATTTCCACCCCCCCTCCCCAAAAAAAATGGAGAAAAGAACTATAACTCTCAGCACTGTTGACATCATATTTAATGAATAAGATATAAGGTTCACTTGAGTGACCCAGCAGTATTGGCGGCGGAGGTTTTGCACTCTCCCGAGTGCTCCCCCTCGAGTTTGGACTGTTTTGACTCCTCTGATCCTAAGTCCCATGCCCTGGGAAATGAACGGGGGGTCAAATCCAAAAAAAATCGTTACATATCTCATGTATCCCCCAATGTTGATTGCATATACAAAGTTTAATTTACGAATGTTAAAAAATATGCCCGACATTGCATTTTTTGGCAAGGGGGCAGGGCCAAAACTGACACTTCTCTTGCACCTTCCTGGCATGTGTTGATCATAAACTACCAAGTTTGGTGAGTATTTGCACAACTGTTGAGGAGAAGATAGTGTGACAGATGGACAGACATACAGAGCAGATTACAATATGCCCCCATTTTTTTTCAAAAAGTGTGAGGATAATAATGATGGTTCCAGTACTGATCCCCAAGGTACCGCACTACTTACAACTTCCCTGCCAGATATCCTCCCACTCACAGCGACACTTCACTTCTTATCACTAATCCAGTTTCCAATCTAGTAAGCAACTCCACAAACCACAAGTTCTCATCCTTGGCTAACGATCTCTTATGTGGTACCTTATCAAAATGCCTTCTGAAAGTAAAAATGTCTGTACATCAAACACATGCTCCATCAACATGTCATTCACTAAATTTCAAAAATCCGACTTTACTTAAACTTACATTTGTGTCACTTTTTTTTACACTCATACTGAAGTCTATAAGTCCATTTATTGAGGATACAATATAAACACTTCAAAACATAATTTAAAACGTTCCAAGAAAAAAATACCTTGTTGCCATTACAAGGAACTTCCTATGCAGGATGAGGTCACAAGGCCCATCAGGCCTGCACAACCAATGGTTGTTTGCCTGTGCTCGATCCTTTTTAAATGCTGAACATCAAGCAAGGGAGCAGAAACACATAGGCCTACCATTTTTAAAGTCTTAAGTATGAGCCACTGACCTCGCAGACTCAAAGCAGACGCTCCAACCACTACAACACCGAGTCATTCATGGTCAGGCTTACACATCAACACAACCCCTCCCACATGTGTGTTGAAAATGCTGTTTAAAAATTGAGTGAATGACATGCAGAACTAGGTCAGCGGGTTGACAAATGAAGACACATATCTGAAAACTAGGAAGCCGCTTGAAAACGATGGTAATGCACTGCTGGCATCGGCACAAGCGAATCAATGTTGCATCATACTCTGATATTTCCTCTCGATGTGTTGAAGGATTTTGGTCTCCACGTCACAAAGGTCATTGATACATTGTCCAGCATTGATGGTGGTGGGAAGAGGAAACTTAAATGGAGAAAGCAGAGAAGATTGTGTGCATAAATAAGTAAGTTGGCCATTTTCTTTTACGACACAGAATTTTACAGCATATAAAGATACTGCCCATGGGGGGAAATAGTGTGGAAGATCGTTTAATGAAGCCAGGGAATTCCTATGTGTGCGTCATGTGTCGGCAGCTGTCAGCAAGATTCGCCATTTACGTTATCCTCCTCAAGCTGTAAACAAAGCCTCGACAATATAGGAACCGTGTTTCACGCTGTCGTTTTATACGTTCCCTGAAGCTCGTTGGCTCTTACAAGCAGTTTTGTCAGCCTGTATTACAGGTGAGATTCCACAATGCTCTCCAGCACATATTCAGATCCTGATGCTAAGCCATCACTTGAAGTTGCAACTTGAAATAGATTCCAACTGAATTGTGTGGTGGGGCAGTTGCTTGAAACAACTTGCATTCTCCTCCTGGAAGGCAAATCCCATCAAAAGCAACCTCCGATCCTTCCACAAATACAGCAACAAGTGTGTGTCCACTCTTAGGAGAGTCATAATACAACATCTGTCCAACCTCAAGAATGAACTTTCAAACTTGTCTCCCTCCTCTACAACCTGGAGGTGCCTTGCTAAGTTTGTCTTTGGGGTATGGTCCCCTTCCACTCTCTCCCTCTCTTCAGATGGCACCACCAGCCGACTCCACTCGTGAAAAGGCTGAATGCCTCAATTCTGCGTTTGCTTCAAAAGCTTATGTACCCAACCTCTCACTCTCAGTACCCATCCTTCCCTGTTGTACCCAACTGCTCCTGGACTCCGTGTCTTTTGTACCTGAGAAGGTGGAGAAGGTTCTTTCAACCCTCGACTCTGGTGGTCGTATGGCAGCTTAGCTGCCGGGGTAGCTATCATTTCTTGAAGCGTGACTGTGTCACTGATGCAGTGCCTCTCTACCAGTACACACAATGGAACTGGTACTCATTTCGCCGACCTCGGAAGGATGACAAGCTGAGTCAACCCCCTGGTGTATTAATTCAGCGGCTGACGGGGCTTGAACTCAGGACCCGAGGATCCCATGCCGCAACCCTAACCACTGAGCCAACACCAGGCTTACCCTCGACTCTGACTGCCACAAGGTCACAGTGCATCAGTTCATGTTTCCTAAAAACCTGCTCTGCTGCTCTTGCGAATCCTCTCTCTGACCTTCTCACCCTGTCATTTACACTCAGTCATCTTACATCTGCTTGGAAATCCACCAACATCACTGTACCACATAAAAAATGTGCAAAAACTGATCCCCTCAACTGCAGACCGATCAGCTTACTTCCAATCATCAGCAAGGTCATGAAATCCATCATTGCAGTTGATAAGAATTACTTCATTTTCTCCAACAACCTCATTTCAGATCACCAATTTGGTTTCAGACCGGGTTACTCCACCAACAATGGATGGAGGCCCTCAATGCCAGACATGGGATCATGGCCGTCTCTCTCGGCATGCAGCGTTTGTTACAGTCTGTATTGATACATTATTAACGTGAGAGGAGGCCATTCAGCCCATCATGCCTGCACTGCCCCAACACCACATAGCAGATACCATCACCAATCCATACACATTACACACACAAGAGTTGTCAATATCCCTGCACTCCTCCATCTTATGGACTCCTCCATCTCATACAACATATGCCTGGTGTTGGCTTAATGGTTAGGGTGGTGGGCCTTGGATCCTCGGGTCCTGAGTTCAAATCCTGCTCAGCTGTTGAATTAATACCAGGTGGGGTGAACTCGGCCTGTCATCCTTCGGAGATCGGCAAAATGAGTGCCAGATTGCTGGTATCCTGTGCCGGAGTGGTGACCCGTCCAGGATTGTGCCCAATAGCCAGAGACTGCTTAGGCAGCACCAACGCTCTACACAGAGTATGGTCCCAATCTCTCTCTCCTCCATCTCCAATGCTTCCATTGATATCTATCATATTCCATTTTAATGTCCAAATTCATAGCTCTATGAGCCCTCTTGGTGTGACCCCTTACCTGGGGGTGTTTTCCCTTAATAGCAGGCAGCTTGGTGTCGTTTGCCAAGCAGGCATTCCATATCAACCGCCTTGCAAGCCGCTCACCTCGCCCCTCAGCAAGTGAAGCAGTGATTAAGAGAGATGCTTCGTTATGTTAGCACAAATGGCCAACGTAGTCGGATGCAAAACGATACTACAACCAATCAAATGTTCAGAGGCATACCTCTGTGATGTACACTCATAATATTATTGAAACATGCACTCCATACTTTAATTTTTATCTACTTTTCATTCAAATTCTTCAAGATCTACAAACATACATCCCCCTCCCCAAAATAAACAATGGTGGTGTCCATAGATAACTTTGGCAAGGGGGTTCCTCCTTCTGACTCCTCATTTGTTTATCTTTCTTTCCCTCTTCCTCGTACTCTGTAGCCGCTGCTTACATAATCAATTTGTTTGGGGAAGTTATCACAAGAAATGCCTGGTGTTGGATTAATGGTGAGAGAGATGGGCTTGGGATCCTAGGATCCTGAGTTAAAATCCCACTCGGCTGTTGAATTAATACCAGGTGGGGTTGACTCTGCCTGTCATCCTTCCGAGGTCGGTAAAGATGAGTGCCAGTATGCTAGTATCCTGCGTCGGAGTGGCGACCCGTCCAGTATTGTGTCCAATAGCCAAGGAGACTGCTTGGACAGCACCAACACTACACAGAGTCTGGTCCCAATGGATGGATGGGTGGATCACAATAAGATCGAGTAAAACTTAAAACGACGGCCCAGACAGCATTTGCTCGAGTAACATGACAGCATTATTTCCATGGAGACCACCATGTTGTGAAGTGGTATTGAGCATTCCGTTCCATTATAGTGCTTGTTTGAGCAGTTTGAATCAAGCTAGGTGCTTGGCAAGCGATAGCAAGCTGCTTGCTACAGTAACACCCCAGGTCTGGATTCAAAATAAACAAAGATTCACCAAGCTCATTACAGCGTCACGAAATCATCCGAGGAATGCAATTCCACTTACATTCCACAAGCTTTTGTGATAAGTGTCATCTATATATAATGGAATAAGGTATGTATGTATTATTACGTTTGTAGGGGGTTATATATTACCTTCGAACAGATAGAAATGTATAGAGTAGTATGGTCCAAAACCGGGCGTAGTGGCGTGCACCTGTAATCCGGCTACTCGGAGGCTTGGGTTGGAGGATCGCTTGAGGACGGGAGCTCTGCACTGGGCCGCGCTATGAGAGGGTGCAGGGCAGCTCGGAATCATGGCGAAACCCAATCCTTATCCCTGTGTCGTAAGAGGCGACCAGGGTTGCGTCAGAAAGGGCATCCGGCGTAAAACCTGTGCCAAATCAGTATGCGGATCATAAGGGATGATCTGCTGTGGCGACCCCAAACGGGAGCAGCCGAAAGACGAACAACAGAGTAGTATGGTCCATGTACGAGTAGTCAGCCCATCTCAATGTGTGGAGAAACACGAGCTTAAGGATTGTCTTGTTTGAATGTGGCACCATACGGGGGATGGTGTGTGGTAATACTTAGTTAGGGATTAAGGTTAAGGAATTGTACATGCAACCCCTTGTAATCTCCCACGTGAGGTGCCGAGGTGAGGCCAAAGCAAAGAGAGGGGAGGGGGTTTAAAAGGGGTGAGGTTGTCCAGAAAGCGAGGACAGGAGCTTTTTGTTGCCTCACAAGGGGCAGACTTATGAATGCCTCTAAAGGGGAGCAGTTAGAGAAGTGGAATGAAGATTCGAGAGAAAAAATAAGGCAGTTGATGTATGACCTCAAGGAAAAACCAAAGGCAGTTGGTGTATGACCTTGAGGAGGAATCTGCCTTTTTGACCGAGGTCATGCTTCTCTTCGTGGTGCTACATGCCTGCCTGTCTTCTCATGTTCATGTCTTTGCACTGTTCCTGCTTCATCATTCCTCATTGTCTGTTCAGCTCTCCAGCCTGTGGACCTGCTCCCTACTTTTCAACGAGCAGAGCAAAGGCCTCATCCCCCCATTTGTCAGTGCTTCAATCCGGTGTGTGGCGCCATAGGTTTCATAGTCTCATTATATATAATGATTTATTTATCGATACCGTGTTCCCCCTTTCCTCTCCAACTCAACCCACCATCATCCCACCATCGTATACATGCATCCCCTGTTCGGTCCATCGTCGGTCTTAATCGGCATGGATACAACAGTATATATGTATGTATTTATGTATATATATATATATATCATCTACTCCTCCGAGAGCATTTGACCTACAAAGCTGAAACTTTCAGGGATTAATGAGGGCACCCTGACATTATGCACGTACAAGCTTCGTTTGATTTCATCAAGTTTCGAAGAAAAATATTTCCCTATCTTGGTATTTCCTCCTTTGGGGGGAGTGTGGGTGCAATTGGAATTATCCAAGCTAGATAACCATAATGTATGATATATGTACATAAGCAGTATGTATGTTTTCGCTTCATATACGAGGTTCGTCTAAAAGGTAACGGGTCTGAGCCTGCTGTGTGCTCCACTTACACAACTTCAATGAACGGGTTGCATCACAGTCTTTTGCAACATTCCAGCAATATATATGATTGGTGATGGTTGACTGCGCTCATTGTGTGATTTTTTGCAGGTCGTGCTTTCCATGTTGTTTAGTCTGAGTCGTCGCGCTATAAGTCGTGAGCAGAGAGCCAATCTGACGTTTCTTGCCAAGCTTGGCAAAACACCTTCCGAATCCTTTGCAAAGCTGCAGCAAGTCTACGGGGAAGAAACGATGTCACGTGCACATGCATTTGAATGGCACAAGAGGTTCAAAGAGGGACAGGAGGAGGTTGAAGATGATCCATGGTCTGGAAGATCTTCAACGAGCAGAACGACGGACAACATCGAACGTGTGAAGCAGCTGGTGCGCGCAGGTCGTCGATTTACGGTGCGGATGATTGTTGAGGAACTTCCCATCAACAAGGACACTGTCTGGAGCATCATCACTGAAAATCTTGAAATGCGCAAGGTGTGCGCAAAGATGGTCCCCAAGCTGTTGTCCGAGGACCAGAAACAGCAAAGAGTCACTGTCTGTCAGGACATTATCGAGCGCCTCGAGGATGATCCAGACCTGCTCGGGAGAGTCATAACTGGCGATGAATCGTGGATATTCTAATACGATCCGGAGACCAAACGGCAGAGTCGTCAACGGAAAAGTCCGGCATCACCAAGACCAAAGAAAACAAGGATGTCGAAGTCGAAGGTCAAGGTGATGCTCATCGCGTTTTTTGACATCAAGGGCATCGTCCACTTCGAGTTTTACCACAGGGTCAAACAGTGAATCAATACGTGTACAAGGAGATCCTCCGGCGCCTCATGAGATCAGTCCGGGACAAGAGGAGGGATCTGTGGGAGAACAATGCCTGGGTGCTCCACCATGACAACGCCCCTGCTCACACTGCCCTGATCATCCGATAGTTTCTGGCGGAGAGGAACGTGCCAACTCTGGAGAAACCCCCGTCTTCGCCAGAATTGGCCCCTTGTGATTTTTCCTCTTCTCCAAGCTCAAGGGGTGATCATGGGGACCCGATTTCCTGATGTAGAGGCCATCAAAAGGGCTATGACAAAGGAGATACGGAGCATTCCAGAAGAAGCCTTCTAGGGGTGCATCGAAGCGTGGAAGAAGAGGATGGACAAGTGTGTGAGACTGGAGGGAAACTATTTTGAAGGGGAAAAGCTGTGATTTCAATATAATTTTTGGAATAAAATTTCTGTGAAGTCAGTCCCGTTACTTTTTAGATGGACCTCGTACATAACCCAGGTATATTATATTTTCGGGAGTGACCGAGGAAGCGATCTGTTGCCTATACACCACCCAAATAAAGAGATGTGTCAGAAGAACGTGTTGCACGCTTGGAACACGATCACCCGTAGGGTGGACATACTCACTCTGCTATGGTATTAATAAAATCATAAAGTTAATAACATGACCCTCCCCTCTTGGCTCCTGTAGGGAATGGGGTGCTTCTAGTTTCTATAATAGACAAATCTACTCGTGATGTATCTGGCAACTTGTTGTATCGGCAAGTATTTGAAAACATGATGATTTTGCAATGCATGATTAGTTCAGCATTGCTAAGCTGCACATCAATGGATAAACCATTAAGTGGACATGGTAGAAACACTTTATGGCTCAGTGGTTTCACTCAGCCAATCAGAACGAAGAAGCTTGCAGGGCAATGCGAAATATTATATTGAATAACACTCCATGGCCTGATACTAAAATCCCCAATGTTTTCTGAAAAAAAAAACGAAGTAATGGTACTTTTTAAGGCACAGGTGAGAGTACAGAGAGGACTGCTGACTTTAAATCTGTCTAACTGTTCCATGATCCAGTGCCCCTTGCTGGCATCACCCCAGAACGGTTGTTTAAATTTGGTGGGTTAATTTCTGGAAGAGATATTGCTGAGCTCTCCTCCTGCCTCTTCTTCCATAAAGACAGATGTCCCTTTGCCATATAAGTAACCATATATTTCCATTACTCATCAACTGTTCCATTCGCTCGTCACCTTAGATCATCACCTCAAATTCATGTTCATCTCGCTTCCACTCTGTAAGCTTTGTCATGTGAATGCCATCTGAGCCCCTTTTCGTTCAAGTCGAACATTTCCAATCGTAATTCACATGCGAAGGCAGCAACTGACTGGGAAATCGCAAGGCTGTAATTTTCTCTGTTTCATTGCACTTGGGTCGAAATGTGCCATTTAAAAGGATGGTCACTGCTGAGGGGAGTAGAATAAGGGTCGAAATAGCAAGTGCTGAACAGCCATCATGTTGTGAACCTTCAAATGAGAACCTTCGGCTGCTGGTTCTGGCCTGCATTTTAACTATGAGACACTAAACACTCCGATCCTTCATATTATTCTTATGCTGACCCTGAAATCTCTGTACTTAACTTTAGGTTGTGACATTTCCCAGAGCCAGCAACATTTAACAAACTGGTTCAACAGCCCAGAGATGAGGGAAACAGTTACGACAAAAACAACTTTTTTTGTACAGATGAGCAAGGCTGGTGGAAGAGCTAGAGCAGAATCCATTCATCCATTGGGACCATATTCTGTGTAGAGCGTTGTTGCTGCCAAAGCAGTCTCTTCGACTATTGGGCACAATCCTGGTCGCCACTCCGACACAGGATACCAGCAAGCTGGCACTAATTTTGCCGACCTCAGAAGGATGACAGGCAGAGTCAACCCACCTGGTATTAATTCAACAGCCAAGCAGGATTTGAACTCAGGATCCTCGGATCCCAAGCCCACTACCCTAACCATGAAGCCAACGCCAGACATAGAACAGATGGAAAGGGGGAAATGCCAACAGCAGAGTAGAAGTGAGACAGATATCAAGGGGAGAGGGAAGAAGGACACATGGGGGTGAACAAGCTGAATGAAACACAAGTAGACAAGGGAGGGGAAATCTAGAACGAAATAGTAAAAGAAAAAAAACAAGCTCGAATGAGCTAAGATCCTCGTCCTCTTAATGATGAAGTCATAAAACGAATATGACGTCATTGTGATGTATCAGGTTTGCGATAAATTATCTGTGCTAATGCCCGGCTTGATTCCCGAAAACAAAATTCAAAGAGCTTGCCTAGTTTCAGAGATAACGGTATAGGCGATTTCCATTAGCGGCGATATTATGACGTCAACTTTTTTTCTCGGAAGAATTTCCAAAATCGGAGATGGTTACTGCCTGCGCGTGGGCTTTCTGCATATACATGACAAGTTTCACGAAGATCCGATGAAAACTCTGGGTTGTGAAACAAAAAATCTCAAAAAATAGGAATGACGTCATAAAAATTGATATGACGTCATAGCGATGTATCATATGTGCGGTAATTCATCTCTGCTAATGCCCTGTTCGAGTCCCGCAAACAGAATTCAAAAAGCTTGCCTGGTTTGAGATCATTTTTTAGGCGATTTCAATTAGCGGAGATATTTTGACGTCATAACTTTTTTTCTCGGAAGAATTTCCAAAATCGGAGATCTTTACTGTCTGCGCGTGGGCTTTCTGCATATACATGGCAAGTTTCAGGAAGTTTCGATGAAAACTGTAGACTGTGAAACAAAAAGTCCACAAGAACAACAACGTGAGTAAGACTTCGAGATCCTCCACGAGGATCTAAAAATCAATCGATAACTAACAAACCAAAAGAGGTGAGGGAAAGGGGATTAAATCACAATAACTAGGAAAAAAGGAATGCTTGGGAATGGGGTTATTTGGGATAGAAGAGATCAAGAGTATTGATGGGGGATGACCTGAGATAGTGACAAACAGTTGTCATGAAACCCTGGGGGGAAGGATGGGACTGAACAGACTGGGGAAGTTGGTTCAAAGGGTGAGAAAAAAGTGGAACAAATGAGAGGAGGTGAACAGTGAGCCTGAATGTTGAGAGTTCAACAAGAAGAGGGTTACTGGCTGACCATGTGCACCCTGCAGATACTTGGGAGGGTCAGAACCAACAGAGGGCAGAGGGTGCAAGACCAAAAAGGAGGCGAGAGAATACAGAGGGACCAGCAACCTGCCTGTGATGTGATAGTAACAGGCCGATACAATCATCCTTGCCACGCGAGATCCCAGTGATTTTGAAGGCCTTACTTGCCATGGCATCAAGAAGGGCAAAGTGTTAGGCAGGGGACCAGCCCAAAGGGGAGAGCAGCACTCCATCAAGCTCTGAATGAAGGCATTTTGGGTTGTCAAATCTAAACACAAGAGTGTACACTTTCCCCCCGAAAACATGTTGTCCTTGTAGCATTCAGAATGAATTGTAGAGAGGTTACCATTTGCACATTGTGACCTTTGAAACAAACTACATGCTATTCGGTTGATAATTAAGTCATTGATGGAAACCTCACCTTCTTGAGAATGTTTCTTCATCGGACTCTCGAGAAAGTTAGTAGCAGCAAAAAGAGTTTAAATTGGTTTAAGTTGATAGATAGGTTTAAATTTCAATTAGATTGGCACCAAGATGCATTGGAGAAAGAGGGGTCAGGGATATCGGCAGGACTTGTCAGAGGCTTGTGTGTGGATGGGTGATGGTATCTGGTGTTAGCGTAGTGCAAGCATGATGGGCCGAATGGCCTCCTCCTGCACCAAAATTCCAAGTAAATCCATGACTGAAGGATACCCATTGTTAATTTTGGCATACCGTGTTTAAACCTTACACAATTCACAGTTTGAAAAAGCCAAATAAATAAATTAATAAATAACATCATTAAGAAAATTAATACTTGTGGAAGGAGAAGCTCACTTTGTAACTCTTCTTCAAAGGAAGCCATCTTGAAGAACAAGGAAAGGATTCTTGTCTGGCACACCAATCGTGGAGCGGGCTCACAAGGAAGGGGAAATAAAGGAATAAAATAGCTATTCAGTCATAAAATATCTTTTGCTGAGTCTATCCATGCTTCGACACGGAACAACATATACAAACAACGGAAAAACATATACAACAGATACAAATCTCACACTCTCACTATGTCTCTCTAAAAGGACGGTTTGCAACCCCCACTACTCCCATTCACTTTCTCAACAATCCAATGGAAGAAGTCCTTTCTTTCAAGCTTCTGGATCTCACTATCTGCCATGACCTTTCCTGGGAAAGCCACATTTCCAACCTGGCCAACAAAGCCAGTCGCCGACTGGGAATCCTGCGTCTTGCGAAGTCCTTCCTCGGCCCACCTGAGCTCCTGACCACATACAAAGCTTTCATCCACAGCCTAATGGAGTGCTGCTCTCTCCTCTGGGCTGGTGCTCCTGCATCGCACCTTTCTCAGCTTCACGCTGTGGAAACCAAGGCATTTAGGATCATGATATCTCCCGCGATGAGGCTGTCTTTGGGCCTCTCACTCTCTTACCACAGGTAGGTCAGTGGTCTTTCTGTCTTGTACCATCTCCTCTCCGGTGTCGCCTCCCCGCTCTGTCTGTGATCCGCCCGCCCCCCCCAATATTTCCGTACGGCGCTCAAGGTCAGCCAACAACCCCCTTCTGGTAAAACTACCAAAATCACGAATCACTGCTCACCTTCACTCTTTCATTCCTCTTTTTTTCCCCGCGTTTGGAATAAACTCCCACACTCTGTTCAATCCCATTCTTCCACACAGGTCTTCAAAACAGCTGTTCACCACCATCTCTTGTCTTCCCCCATCGAAAACCATGATCTTTTCTCCCCCGTTAATCCACCCCAAACCCACCTCCTTCAAATTTCCTGCCTTCCTTCCCGAAAGTTCCCTGTCCTGTAAGGTCCTGAACATCCCTGTGGTGTCCATCTTGTACCCCCCCCCCCCGTGTTCCCACCCCATCCCTCTCCCTTCCACCGATTTCCTTATGTCTCTGTTCACCGCTGTTTTGTCCTTCCCTCTCTCGCCCCTTTTATCTGCTGTTGTGCATTGTGTGTTAGCTTTCATACGAGCCTCGACATTGTATACAAAAAAATATATAATAATAACATGCCAGAGAAAGATGCGATTCGTTTGGACCAAATTAAAAAACTCTGATGTACAACATATCAAAAATGGATATAAATGTTGGAGGTGCAATCTCGTAGCAACTTCGGCAGGTGAACTCCTCTGACGTACAGTGTTCGCACATGGAATTTAAAGGTAACTGATTTTTTTTGGGGGGGGGGCGTTCAGAGAGATTAATAAACAAGTGCGGAGTTTTCTGTTCCCTTAATTTTGTGCAGTTGTTATCCAAGGCAGATCAGATAGATGATGCTGTAATCAGGTATTATTTAAATACACAGGATTCCCCTGCCATCTCCAATCGATACCGTTGACCATGATGGTGGTGCTGGCAATGGCCTGTAAGAGTTGTGCTGAAGTCGATGGCGAGTGTGGATACCCAGTTGCTTTTGCAGCATGTGGTTAGAGCTGCAAGTGATGTTAATGACAAAGTAAAAATGTTCAATATAATGAATGAGCTCTGCAGCCATCTATCCTCTCCATTTGAGCCATCAAGCCATATTTGAGAGACAAAGAAGCCATCACTTGCCACTTACTACTATTCCCTATTTAATAGCCCCCATTAATCTCACCTTCCTGTGTGGTTGGCCATGGATGAAATTTGACCCAACTCTTCGAAAACCAGCTGGCCAGGGCTGACATTCGAATGGAGCCCATTAATTTGGGTAGGAATTTATTCAGAGTGCCTACGATAATTCTCCAACTCTTCATGAAAGACATTTTCCTTGTACCTTATTCAGAGGTAGAGCCACAATTGACTGGTTCAATTTCACTTTTGATGAAATGTTTTTTTGTACACAAAGTCGAGGCTCAGGGATGAGCTAACTTTGCAGAAATTCTTCTTCATGCTTAGTTGGAAGCTGTAAGAAAATAGTTTCAAGGTTATTCATGCACAAAACAACGCAGAATCTTCCAATCGCCCAGACAGTGGTACATTTTTCTTCCAAATATGCCAATACTGATGTCTCGTCATATGTGACAGGCGGACAGGTGTGACGAGTTCATTATATGGATGGACCCAGACACCAGATGAACAAGAGTGAGAACTGCTTTGCAATACATGCCCCCTACCAGTCCCACTGAATGTTCAGGAGATAAAAATTAGTTTTCATTTTACGGACGATCGAGCCGATGCCGGAGACAAAATGAAGAATAAGAAACTCTCGAAACAACCGTGTTTGGGTCTATTCGGCAAAATTAAAGAAAAAACAATTTTCATTCACTGACATCTTTTGTAGACCAGAGACAAATAAAGACAATGATGATAACAAACCGGAGATAACCAGAGAGTTGTTGTCAAAGCCACCCAATGCTCGCCTGTTTATACATTTATCGTTTTTAAAAGACTAGTCTAATAATATTTTTTATAAAGCATTGCAGTGAAGTCTGATCCAAATAATTTTAGAGCAATATATGTATTTGTATATTGTAATCAGTAAAAAATAGTGTGGTAGATATTAGATATTAATATTCTAAAAATATTAGAAAGGAAAAAACTTGATGTGCTACAAAAAAGTTAAGTACAAAACAGGTCAAAAATGTAAAAAAAATTGAAATTATTTTTTTAATTTCAACTTCACTACATCAATAATATACCCCCAAAGGAACCTCCATGCCAAATATCAGCATCCTACTACACATATTAAATGAATGGCAAGCTTCTAAATAACGCACCAAAAACTTTAACATTTTCACGGTCACGCTGACGCTTACGCCGGGGGTATCGCTATAGCTCTCTGTGCTTCGAACATGCGAGCTAAAAAGATTGAAATTATTTTTTAATTTCAACTTCACTACACCAATAATATACCCCAATGGAACCTCCATGCCAAATATCAGCATCCTAGTACACATATTAAATGAATGGCAAGCTTCTAAATAACTTGCACCAAAAACTTTAACATTTTCACGGTCACGCTGACGTTGACGCCGACACTGACGCTGACGCCGGGGGTATCGCTATAGCTCTCTGTTCTTCGAACAGGCGAGCTAAAAAGGGAATAACTCTGTGAAAAATTGACAAAACACCCTGAAACTAGAACTTTTTATGTAACTTATCATAATAAAGCCATGTACCAACCTTCAGTTGAATATGTGAAAGGGTATGGGAAAATAGTCCGAAAAACCACTGGTGAGATGCACGGACAGACGGATAGACAGACGGAGAGCAAACCTGCAGTCCCCTCTGGTGAAACTGGTAGTGGACTAAAAAGAGGAATATCTGTTGGTGATAAATCGTTGAACAATGAGATCCTGTAAAATGAGGAACAAGCACGCATTTTGATTGAAATGCAAATTTGGCCACGTGTCCCCAAACAAGTTACTAGCGGCCCTATAAGGTGATATAGATTCCAGATTAACAGTATTGGAGAATTCCCATGCTCAGTTAGAAGCTGCAAGAAAATGAGTTCAAGGTTATGATACAGAAAACAATGCAGAATCTTCAAATTCCTGTATGTCCAGATTGCCCAGATTACTTTTTTCATCTCCTTCATGAAAATTGTAGAATCCAACAGAAATGCTAACCTCGTGCCACATGATTACTCTAATGACAGGTAAAACCTCTCTCAATCCACACTTGACCTTTGGTCTTTAACCACAGTGATGCAGTCTAATGTCTCAAAACAAGATGCTCATGGAGGAGATGATGAGGCAGCTCAGGATTTAAGGGGAATTTTTTACAAATGCGGGTACACACTTAACAGGTCACTCAAAATGGTGTGGTACCTTTTGTTTGTGCAAATGCTTTGCTGAGGCTGTTCAATCACATTCTTTCCTCCGGCGCTTTCAAGTAGGTGGTTGTACCACCATCTCGTGTAGTAGTACAACCACCATCCATCAAACTCGACCCTATTCAGGTCAGGTATGGGAGCATGTGCCAGAACAGCGCGTCGCTGCGTCCACTTTCCGCCGGTACTCCAGGGGCCTCCGTCTGGCCATCCCCCAGGCAGATGCCAGGCCCATCCCCATCTCCTTGAGATGATGGTCAACCTGCTGCAACCATGAGGCACGTGGTCGGCCCACTGGCCTCCTCCACTCATGAGACTCCCTCGCTGAGAGAATCTGGTGAGCAGGATCAGCGTCAGGAAAACGAGCCACATGTCCATACAGCCGCAGCTGACGCTCACGGACTATGCAGGTAACAAATCTCATCCGAGTCTCTCTCAGCAACCGCTCGTTGGACACAAAATCCGACCAGCGATAGCCAAGGATTCTCCGAAGAGACCTGGTACCAAAGGAATTAAGTCTCCGTCTCAGATCCTTGGTCAAAGTCCAAGTCTCGCACCCATAGAGCAAGACTGGAAGTACCAAGGACCTGAAGACTCGGACTTTCGTCCTCCTGCACAGGTACCGGCAGCGCCACACCCCATGATCCAGTGAATCCATGACTCCCCAGGCCCGACCCAGACGTCTATTGACCTCCGGCTCACAACCTGCGGAGACATGAATATCACTGCCAAGGTAAGTGAATCTATCCACGACCTCAACATCCTCACCACAAACAGACACAGACAGGACAGCAGCATCCAAGATGTCACCGAAAGCCTGGATCTTTGTTTTGACCCAAGAAATCCGTAATCCCAACGGCTCCGACTCCTCATTCAGCACCTCGAGGGCCCCCAAGAGGATGTCTAAAGTCTCCGCAAAGATGACTGCATCATCTGCAAAATCAAGGTCCGAGATCTTGACATTGCCAAACGATGCACCGCAACTTGATCTCTCCGACATCCTCCCAAAAATCCAGTCCATACAAGTGCTGAAAAGTGTGGGGGCAAGTACACATCCCTGACGAACTCCAGTAACAACTGGAAATAAGTCAGAGGCGGTACCACCACACTTCACAGCACTCTCAGTACCAGAGTAGAGTTCAGACATCAGATCGATCAGTTTCGGTGGCACCCCACGAAGACCAAGAATCCTCCAGAGGACATCCCGATTCACTGAATCGAACGCTTTACAGAGATCAACATAGGCTGCAAGCAGCCCCTGCCGAAACTCTCGTCTGCGTTCAGTGAGGACACGAAGAGCAAGGATACGGTCAATCGTTGACCTCTTTGGCGTAAAGCCTGACTGCTCTGGACGCTGGTGCTCAAGCAGATGGTGGCGAACCCTATCAAGAATTATCCGAGCAAAGACCTTGCCCGGCACTGAGAGCAGCGTCACCCCTCGGTAGTTGTTGCAGTCTTGGCGATCACCCTTCCCTTTCCAGAGAGGGACAACAAGGCCCCTCTTCCAGTCAGTTGGGATGATGCCTGTGTTCCAGGCAGAGCACAAAACTGCATGCAACGACGCGAGTGCAGCATTTCCACCAGCCTTGAGAAGTTCAGCATGGATGCCACAGATCCCTGGAGCTTTGCCCCGTTTCAACTGGTTCACCGCAGCTCGTGTTTCCACAAGCGATGGTGGACCACAGTTGATTCGAGGGTCAGCAACAGGGATTGTAACACCCTTGACGTCCAACTCGACAGCTGGGGGATCAGCCTGGTACAACCGCTCAAAGTAACCGGCCCAGCGGGCCTTCACTTCAGACTCCTCTGTCAAGAGCCTACCACTCTCTGCTCGGACTGCAGTGCTCCGAGGGATGGGCTTGGATGAACGTAATGCGCGAATTCCCCTGTAAGCGGGACGAGAATCACCTGTCCACAGGTGATGCTCTACCCCCTCACAGATTCCTCGCACATAGGCCTCCTTGTCCACCCTCAGTGCACGTACAGTTTTACGCCTCAGCTCCCTGAACAGCTCAGCTCTGCCATTCAGCCTGGCCCTGCGACTCTGGTCAATGGTATCCAGTGTCCCTTGAGAGACAAAATTCTTCTTTGCCCTGCGGTGAACTCCAAGGCATCCACCGGCAACATCAAGGACGGTGGTCTTGAAGGCGCTCCACAACTCTTCAGGACCCCCAAAGCACCCAGACCCCCAAGTGTCCACTCAGCCTGTTCGCAAACTCCTCAGCTACTCTCTCATCCCTGAGCTTGGCAACATCCAGCCTAGGCTGGGATGGTACCATTCTCCAGGATTTAAGGTGCAGCTTTAGAGTTGCTACAACAAGCCTGTGGTCAGTATTGAGGAACTGAGCACTCCGGTAGACCCTGCAGTTCTGGATCATCCTCCAACGACCGTCAATGAGGACATGGTCAATCTCCTTTGCCACACCGCCAGCGTTGGAATACCAAGTCCAGCGATGAGCTTGCGGGCGCTGAAACCATGAACCAGCCACCCTAAGTCCATGACTTCTTGCAAAGTCAAGGAACTTAGTGCTATTCTGGTTCATAGTTCCTGACCCATGGGGACCAACACACACCTCATAACCATCCCTATCAGTTCCAGTCGATGCATTGAAATCCCCCAAGACTAGAAGTGTATCTCGTCTGGGGCACTGATCAACCACAGACTCGAGTGTGGCGTAGAATGCATCCTTCACGGTAAGATCACTCGCCTCAGTCGGAGCATAAATAGAGACCAGGGAAATGACACCTAAGGAGTGACGAATCCTTAATCTCATAATACGCTCGTTGACCGGTGTTACCTCAATTATCATTGGGGTCAGCTTATTGGACACAGCTACAGCAACTCCTTGGGTATGGTAACCATCAGAGCGACCAGACCAATAGTAGGTGTAACCACCCACCATTATCTCGCCGCAATCCGGTCTCCGAACCTCAGAGAGAGCTGCAATCCCGATGTCCAAACGCTTGAGCTCAGATGATAACAGAGACAGGTGATCATCCTCTCTTAGGGATAGGACATTCCAGGCACCCACCCGAAGGGACCGCCTCAGGTTAACCCAAGGAGACCGCCGTCTGGTGGACGACACCTCAGCACCACTCCGACACACTCTCCCGCAATCTGACCCAGGGATGTTACCCCGTGGTTTCCCTCCTATCAAAGATTGGGGGTCCCGAAGGCTTTGCCCCAATCCCATCATCCGGTGAGCTGCCCTGCGAAGGGAAGCTGCACAGGAGGTACTCCCACGGAGTGGGTTTTCAGATTTTTTTGCGTTTTTGCGTTTTGCGGAATGAAGCGTTTTACGGTGGCTGGAGTGCAAATCCTGCCACCAACCTCCTAATAAGAAGTAACCCAACTGCAGGAGGACGTCCGCAGACACAGTTGGGCACTAGATATGGATGGCCGTTGGCTCACAAGGAGCTCCTCCGCCCTTTGACAGGTTTTGTTTTTAATCCTGCTGGGTGTCCATATCCAAACACCCTCCTCACCAGAAAACCTGGTGGGGGAGACGGTTTAGTCGCCGACAACCCGACCATGGAACAGGTTAGTACAGGTTTACATGGTACCTGTAGCAGGTCACAGATCGAACCTGACCTGACCTGACCTGACCTGAACAGCTTTTAACCCTATTCCTCGTCAGTTATTGTCTTCTCTTCTCTCTTTCTTTTTATGTTCGCTCATTCCATTGCTTATTGTGTCCAACTATTACCCTACTGCCCCACAGTCAGTTCATACCCTGCCACCTTACTCTTCCATGCGCATTGATCTTGCAAACAAAAAAAAAATACTGCTAAAGGTGAAAACACAGATGTATTCGTGTTGCTGTGCTTCGATGATGACCTTACTCTCTTTGGTCTTTTTCTCCAGTTAAAAGGAGAGCAACCGACAAGATGAGCATCTGCAACATTAATTGGTTTCAGAATGTTTTTGAGTACAGAGACATGCTATTTTCTATCATGCATACACCTAGTCATGGTTAAAATTCGGTGACTCTCAGGAATTTGAAGAGTGACCCTTATTTCAAGAAGCAAGCTGAAGTGGTGTGCAGAAAAGCGTCAAAGGAGACCACCTCAGATGACAAGGAGGATCTCACTTATCTTTACAGCAACATTCTGATCAGTGAGAGCCGAGCTGCATTGCGTTACCAGGGATTCCGTGACAAAGTGTCCAAAAGCACCTCTTCTGTGAAAAACAGCGACTGCTGCTTACCGTCACAGTTCCCGTGTATATTTTTAAGTAAGGCTCAGCAGTGGAGGGGGAAACTCAGCAACTCAATTCCAAAGACTGGGGATGGGTTCAGATTCAGCATCAGCTTGAACCGAGAGAAGATTTGCCCACAGCTCCAAAATTTCTTCTGAGAGTGATCAAAAGTCATTGCAAAAAATCCACCCGAATAGTCCGAGTGAAGAACTGCAAGACATCATACACCAATTATAATAGACTGTTTTCGGAGTAACGTATGAACACAGTTGATTTTTGTAAAGTGATTTTAACGCGCTTTCTAAAGACCTTTTCAAAGCATGCAAACATGAACCAACGTCCACGATCAGTTTTCCACAATCATTGCAGCAACATTGGATATGGACAATTAATTATCTCAACAGAGTGTCCATATCGAGATAGGCATGCGAATCACGATGGGAATGAGACCTTCTTCAAAGCAAGATAATCTCTCTCTCTCCCTCTCTCCCAATTCTCGCTGGGTCGGGGGGCGGGGTGATGGGGGGAATTATTTTGTGCCCATGACCTGACTGAGTACCCTGAGCATGTATGCCAAATTTGGTGGACATTGGTCCAGCCACTTTTTTGATTCTACAATTATAATCAGTCGTACAGAGAATTCCTTTATTTTCTATAGTCAGATTACCCACGTCATACCAGTTTGGAGTCAATATCTTCATCCCGTCGGAAAGAAAAGTTCAAATTCTGACCAATGTGGTCTCAACCGTGAGGAGCTTATCTTATTTTTGTTTTATTCACTCGTGAAGAACTCGTCCATATTGATGCGTTAGTTCCCCCAGAACTGGTGTTATAATAACCCCTTCCCACAGGGAGCGAAGCTATGCCATACATATTTACATTAAGAGAGAATTGGAGTCCACACCTACCCCATCCTAACCCCCGGGTCTATGATATTTTTAACTGCTTCAAACCTTCCTGTGCACACCCCGAGTGCAACCAAGAGTTTTCAACTGATCATTCCTTCCATCGGTTCAGGGGCACATCAAAGTCAAACAAACACACAAACAGATGCTTCTCAAATTATATCATTCACTAGCGGGGTATGCTTACACATTGTAAGTAAGAATGACCCATGCTTCCCCCATTGTCTCAGGTTACTCACCTGCATTTGTTTTTTTCATTTATTTATTTTCGGTTTTTTTATTTTCATTTATTTCTATTTTAATTTAAGGATGTTTTCCGACAGTTCTTTGATTTTTTTTCCTGGTGTATCGGCTTTGATTTCTGTCGGCACGTGAAATTCCTGTGCTGCCCTATTGTCTCGGGTCGCTCACCTGTATAAGTTTTTTTTTTCATTTATTTACATTTTCATTTACGGATACCTTCCGACGGTTCTGTGATTTTTTTCCCAGTGTATCGGCTTTGATGTCCACACTAAACTTCATCTTTCAAGGTCACCCAGGAGGTCCTGAACTTTAATATCAGTCAGTGAGTGAGTCAGTGGCTCAAATGAGCTTTATATTAGATAATGATTCATCCACGCTCATATCATCCCCAAGTACAAGAAAAATAACCTGTCTGAGATTTGATGGCGAAAAGCCAAAAACTTTTCCCTCACAACCACAACTTTATTTACCTTGGTCATTTCTCACTCTTGACAATGTTTGACATTGCTTTCTATAATGCCAAATAAGTTGGGCAGCTACCAAGCAACGTTATTTTATGAGTGATTAACTTGTCAAAGACTCCAACAAATGTAATGGTGAATGACTCCAAAAAAACAAACCCCATAACTAAACCTATTGTTCTTAAAGGGTATAAGAGAATGAAGTAAAACGCCCGCACTACTTGAGTGAGCAGGTGTTGAGAAAAAGGGTCAGACTCGGCTTATTAGTTCATTTGATCAATCTTGTGTTGACAAAAAAGACCAGCCTTTGAAGTAATTGCAAAATAATTGAACTGTAACGCAGAGACGAGGTGTTGATGAACATCATGTTAAAAATGGCGAGAAAAATAATTGGTGCAACATTGTTATATTAAAACTGCATTATTATATAGTATTGATGGCCCTTTTTGTGCGAGAGTCGATGTGCAGCGCTGCACCTTGCAAGCTCATTTACACTTCTTGGTTCAAAAGATCTCTAATAAACTACATCATCAATCGATTTGTCCCAATGTGACCTATTCAATGATATTGGAAAACTAGTTTCTTTAAAAGACTGGAGTCGGTCTGCATCAGCGCAAACGTAAGCACGGTTAATTTTCTCAACTGAACGTATCGAGAGGTATTGTAACCACCAAAACGAGAGAGAGAGGGAGAGAGAGAAAGGGAGAGAGAGAGAGAGGGAGAGAGAGAGAGAGAGAGAGAGAGAGAGAGAGAGAGAGAGAGAGAGAAAGAGAGAAAGAGAGAGAGAGAGAGAGGGAGAGAGGGAGAGAGAGAGAGAGAGAGAGAGAGAGAGAGAGAGAGAGAGAGAGAGAGAGAGAGAGAGAGAGAGAGAGAGAGAGAGAGAGAGAGAGAGAGAGAGAGAGAGAGAGAGAGAGAGAGAGAGAGAGAGAGAGAGAGAGAGAGAGAGAGAGAGAGAGAGAGAGAGAGAGAGAGAGAGAGAGAGAGAGAGAGAGAGAGAGAGCAAACATGGCGGCTTCAGACTCCAGTGAGGTAACCTTGGATACACCTTCAGACCCCAAAGTGCGAGGTGGCCGAGGAAGTGCCTGATAAAGGATATAATTAAATAAGGCCATTAATTATCTTCAAAACGGGTGTTTTAATTATTCCAGACACCCAATTTTCAGTCTTGCACTTCCTTGGAGTTTTCTTAGTATGCATGCACCATTTCAGGATGTTCGGTTTCATGGTTTTGTAGTTATGGAGTCGACACACACTGACACACACACACTGACATTTATTGGTATGGAAGAAGGATCCGGAGAAGAATTGGGGAACTATATCGACCTGTTAGCTTGATTTCAGTTGTGGGAAAGGTGTTGAAGACATTAATTAGGAAACAGATAGGGAAACAATTAAGTCAATACAAACTATAATTAAAGGTAGTCAGCATGGATGTAGCAAAGGGAGATCATGTTTAACAAATTTATTGGAGTTCTCGGAAGTTGTTTCTCATTGGATGGATGAGGGAAATTCAGTAGATGTAATGCATCTTGACTTTCAGAAAGCTTTTGATAAAGTACCACGTAGGAGGTTGTTCACCAAGGTGAGGGATTGTGGTGTGGCTGGTCAGGTCGCTATCTGGATTGGAAACTGGATTAGTGATAGGAAGCAAAGAGTGGCTGTGAGTGTGTGAGTGGGAGGATGTCAGGCTGGGAAGATGCAAGCTGTGGGGTAACTCAGGGTTCAGTCGTGGGATCATTGTCATTCATAATTTACATTTATTATATTATTTGGATTGTGGGGTTAAGAGAAGGCTTTCTAAATTTGCAGATGACAGAAAGCTTGGAGATAGCAAAGAGGAGGGTCATCAGATTCATGAAAATCAAGATACTTCCATTTATTGAGAAAAAGATTGCAGATGCTCTCACTTCAACTCGGAATAATGAAAATAGGGATTACACGATGCAAAGGGCAATCTTGGAGCGTGTCACAGAGAAGAAGGATCCGGGATTGGTTATTGATACGGGTAGTAAACAGACAGCAGGGCTGCCAGGATGGCCTCGATCCGACATGGATGCACACTCACCTCTAAGCTGTCTTGCCTGGGTTGGAATATAAACCAAGCTATAAACTATCATCCCAGTGTTTCACAGACAGGTTGATTCATCAATGTGTGTACCGTCCCTCGGATGGATGTTAAACAGGAATCGCGTCTGCCAGCATTCGTTGGTGGACGTTAAAGATCCCATGGTACCCTTCGTGAAGAGTAGGTGAGCTATTCCCGGCACCATGGCCAAATTCCAAATTCCTGCCCGAACTAGTTGAATGTCAGACCTGGCCAGCCGGTTCATGAAGACTCAGGCCAAGCTTCCTCTGGCCGACCCCACAAGATAAGGTGGGTTAATGGTGGCCACGAAAGAAGAATAAGAAGGGTAAGCAGACAGCACAGTGCCAAGCAGCTGTAGTTAAAGCAAATAGGAGTTTGATTGTATTCATAGTGGGATAAATTATAAATAGAAAGAGGTAGTGTTAACAATGTAGAGGAATTTAATGAGGCCTCATCTGGAATATTGGGTACAGTGTTGGTCACCACATCTGAGGAAGGCCATAACTACCAGAGTCAGTACAGCATCGAGTTAAGAGATTTAGTCCAGGCATAGCTAGACTAAGTTATGAGGAACGTTTGTTGGAGTTGAGAGTTTTATACATGGGAAAGGAGATGTTTAAGACAATGAAGGGTGGAGACAAGGAAGGTAGAGTGGAATATTTTCAGCAGAGTGCACAGTGTTAGGACCAGGGGCCATAGCTTGAGGGCAAAGAAGATGAGAGTTCGAACAGTTTTAAGGCAGGGGTCTTTCAGTCGGAGAGTGGTAAATGCATGGAATGGTTTACCCCGGAAAAGGTAGCGTCAGCGGAGTGGGTGAATAAGTTAAAAATGGAATTGAGATAGGCACCTGTATGTATCGGAAATGGAGAGGTATGGGAGATATTGGCTCGTATGCAAGGTTAGTAGCTTGTATGTGGATGGGTGACCATATAATGGGGATGGTGCAGCGCAGACAGGATGGGCAGGATGGACAGGATGGTCTCCTCCTGCACTCAAGTTTCTCGAGTATCCGAACACGTGGAAAACAAAGGAAAGAACCCCTGCAGCACAAAAGGCAATTTTCCTCCCGGAACCATCCCCATGGCATAACTCGAGTGCACACCTATGCTTCTCGTGTGTACACAATGGCTACTGCGATTTCAAAAGTGTACGTCCTCTCGCTGTGTATCAAACAACAAGGCAGCCCTATCGCTCCCTGGGTAAGATGGAAATGAGTTATTCCGAGAGAGATTGAAATATCCATTAAAGTAATTCAGAAATTTAAATAGCCAGACACGTATTTCCTATTCCCATCCATTTCCCCCAACGCCTTTGATTTCAAAGACCTCTACTTGCATTATTAATGCAACAATACTAAGGGCTTAATTGATTCTCATGATGTAACAATTATCATTCTCAGGTGTTGATGTGGAAAAAAAAAAGAGGAAAGGATTTATTTAATTGCCCTGTTCTTCCTTTATTTCCTTTTTATTTCTTCTTCAATTATTATGAACATTTGAAAGCTGTCTTTTTGGCATCAAGTTGTAAACAGCTGGAAATTTGCGAAATGATGTGCAGTTAAAACCCAACAAACCAAACTCAGGCCACCTGCAGTCTTCTTAATCCCAAATGATCGTACACTCAACTTTAAGTGATCAGTCTCATATTCAGATTTTAATATCAGAATGTACAGCGTGAGTCATAAGTCCCAGGACACGGTTTTAGCAGCTTATGCAAGATTTGTTTATACCAACAAAATATCTCAATAAGTTACGAATGGATTCAGACGAAATTTGGTTCAGAGCTTGGTTATGTGACAAGGGCGAAATTATTAGATTTTGGTGATTATTCGAATCTGGATTCGATAATTTTTTAAGTGATTCTTCACCATTGACAGATCGGGCCAAAAACCATGTGTATCATGCCATCTCAAAAAGGTGTGGATGAGCTATGACAAAACTTGGTGGATGAGTTGGTTCGGTGACAAGAACAAGCAGATGAAATTTTAGTTTTGGTCCGAATCCAGATCTGGCCTATGAGTGAGATACAAAACGTATAAACTATTCAGCCTGGTGGAGGTATACGCTCTTAAGAGTTCTAATTTTTAACCTCTGCCATCGAAGATCGGAGGTTACTGTTTTCACCCCTTTCTGTTTGTTTGTTTGTTTGTGAACAGTATTACGGAAAAACTCCTCACCGGATTTCGACAAAACTTGGTGGGGGGATTAGGTATGGTCCAAGGATCATGCCATTAGATTTTGGACTTGGTCCACCATCCCCCAAAAAAAAGTTAGAGAAGTTTTTTTTTTTTTGCATTTTACATGTTGTAAATTATTTCCAACAA
>NC_140977.1:34518231-34578231 GCF_056783735.1 Eptatretus burgeri | reverse complement strand
TTCATTCAGGACTGTGCAATTCCACACCATGCAGGAGTTGTCCTTCCTTTTCTTCCTTCATGAGGCTTTTGAAGATCGCATTGTATGTCTCAGGTTTTCACTCAGGCACCAATTTTGAACAACACGATCCACTTGCAGCATGGGCATCATTACCCTCATCGAAGGAGAGGGTATTGCGTTTGGGTCCGTTTGTTTGTTTGTCCGTCTGTCTGTCTGTTTTCCTGTTTGTTTTTCCACACAGAACTTTTGTGTATTTCTCTGCAAGCACTTGTCAGATTGAGATGGAATTTTCACCATTTGGTGCGACTTCTTAAGTACAATGTTATCTATCTATAATTCCAGCAATCTGTGTGTGTGTGTGTGTCTGCGACCGCTGTTTCTCGACAGCCACTGGTCTGATCTAATTGAAACTTGCCAGGTATATTGCTGGGGCCCTGCGTATGTGCCTCTTCAAGGTTTGATATTAATTGGACAAGCGGTTCCCAAGTTATGGCCATTTATTTACCAACCAATGACAGAACACGGTGCAATGACATCGCAATTGACGTCATAATTCTTTTTTCTTTTCTTTTTTTGCACGTACGGCCACGCACGTATGGGCACACACGTACGGCCACGCATGTATGGGCACGCATGTACGGGCACGCATGTACGGGCACGTGAGAGCAAAGGAACTGCCTGTGTGGTTGTTGTTTCTGGCACGCAGTTTGAAAGTTTTTTTATTTTTTTTTGCACGTACGGCCACGCACGTAGTGCCCACACTAGTAATTATAATTACGACGTCATATGCAGGGCCGGCGCCAGACTATTTTGTGCCCTCGGCAAGGCCAGCTACTTGCATCCCCTCCCCCCCCAAAAAAAAAAATTGCCAACTTCGATTTTTAAAAACAGATGTTTTGTAGAAAAAATAAAAAGCACAAAACTTGAAACTGCTAAATTTATTTTATCACAATATTTTGCTTGCTGTCAGACAGAGAAACAAACAAAACAAGCAGTCATAGACTGGTACTTACGAAATCTTCAACTTAACCTCTGACCTTGTCTAATAAAAGCTGTCTCCAGGGAAGGTCGCGACGCAAACCAGAAGTTTCTACGATAATTCTGTACCAAACCATCAAAAATCGTAACGTCGACCGAAGCAAAAATCTCCATTTCTCCACGCAATTATTTTATCAAAGTCACAAAACCGTAATATTCGGCCATCCACCAACAATCTTTACATAATCCGACGGCTTAGCGAGTCAGGCACGCGACGATAACCTTTATTGGGATAAAAAATGACTTTTAAACACCATCTTTATCGAAAATACCGTCAGTGCGCACACGCAAAACCTTTAGGTGATCAACGCCGCCTCTGCTCAAGTGCACTGCACCACGTGACGACCCGTGACGCACGAGTGAAATATTTTTTATACAATCTTAAAACGTCTCCAAAACATCCGATTTTTACCAGAATTTCGACAACCGAGTTTTAAGCGTCCTAAGCGATCGCAAAAACCGAAGACAAAATTAAAATCAAAGTTAAAACGAACTCGTAACGTCGAGCGAAGCAAAAATATTCCATTTCTCCACATTAATTTACGGAATTATGTTTGACCACACTGTGACCTTGACCTTTGACCGATTTTGACCAAAATCTAATCAGCGCTAACCATCACCCTCCTGAATCATGTGGTGTAATTTGACATTGGTAGCTTCTTCCATTCTCGAGTTATGGTGCCTACAAACAAACAAACAAACAAACACACACACACACAAACAAACACACAAACAAACACACAAACAAACAAACAGAAACGGAAGTGATCAATATACTTACGAAATCTCTTGATTTCGTAAGTAACAAATACACAAACAGAGGACGGAAGTGATCAATATAGATTTCGTAAGTAAAAAAACAAGAAAAAGACATCGTGCACAGCATGATACTTGCAAAATCCACCCCCTCTTCAAAGGTTGCCATGGATACATCAAATTGTCCATTTCATTAAGATTCAAATTCACAATCTTAATGAAAGTTCAGGTCAATCAGATGAAAATTGATTATTTTTCAAATTGAAATTGATGATTATAGAAGTTTGACCTTGAGTTGATCTTTGACCTGTTGATCTCAAAAATAGTTTGTTCCCAAATTCAGCGATGTACTGTGTAATTGCTTCTTAATTTACAGGTTAAATCATATGAAAATTGATTTCAGATGAAATTTGATGATTTTATAAGTTTGACCTTGAGTTGACCTTTGATCTTTTGACCTCAATAATAGATGCTTTCCCAATTCAGTGATGGACTATGCAAATCCTGTTAAACTCTCAAGTTAATAGGATGGAAATTGATGATTTTTCAGTTGAAAATTGCTGATTTTAGAAGTTTGACCTTTGACATTTTAACCTCAAAAATAGTTGGGTTCCCAATTCAGTGACGCAATATGCAAATCTTGTTCAAATTTCAAGTCAATCAGATGAAAAATGACGATTTCAGAAATTTGACCTCAATTTGACTGTTAAACCTTTGAGCTTTGACCTAAAAATCAATAAGCTCTCAGTTGAGATTACCTCTACAACTAGGTAAAGATTCATGATGATCGGTTTGGAATTATGACCTGTAGCCTTCTTCTTCTTGTGTATGGCAGCTTAGCTGCAGGGGTAGCTATCATTTCTTGGAAGCGTGACTGTATCGCTGATGCAGTGCCCCTCTACCCCTCTACCAATACACACTGGTGCTCATTTCGCCGACATTGGTAGAATGACAGGCTGAGTCAACCCCCTGGTGTATTAATTCAGCGGCCAACAGGGCTTGAACTCAGGACCCTAGGACCCCAAGCCGCCACCCTAACCACTGAACCAACACCAGGCTCTGACCTGCAGCCGACAAACAGACAGACAAAGAGAATAACAAAATCGACTGACCAAAACACTTGAAAAATGTTCGATTTTGCAAATAACAAACAGACAAACAAGGGTAAAAACATAACCTCCTTAACCTTAGGTGGCGGAGGTGAAGAACACTACAAGGAGAGGAGGGGAAGAGGTGGTAATACCATCGTGTGTTATTTTAATTTCATGCAAAGTTTTTCCTCTATTTCCAAATGTATTTGTAATACTGTACATTACAACACTGACCAATCATGTAACGAGTTAGATATTCCTTAGTTTAGATTTGGTTTAATCAGCTTCACACACAAGTCTATATTAACCTTGAATCTTGTTTGCCTCCTTAACCTCAAATGTCATCTTCTTAATATTTTGCAACATCTCTCTTCTCTTCTATTCTCCATGATTCAATGGGTTGGTTTTTTTGCCTTTTTACGAACAAAAAGACATAAAGGATGCTTGTGGATTGTCAGTCGCAAAACAAATGGCCCCCCATCCATTGTTCATGTCCGCGGATGCAGATCTTTATTAGCCTCACTGGAAAGACTTGCTCTTCTTTCTAGTTTTGGACAGAACTGGCCACATCTGTCCAACAATCACAATGCAGGCAAACGGGAGCTTTTCACTCAATTAGATTTGACTGTAAAAAGTGGATTGTGGGAGAACCTGCATCAGCTCGAACCTGGGTTCTCAACTTGGCTTGGGTCGTGCAAAGAAACGAGGTATAATTTCTGCAGAGCCAACCAATGCCGATTTGGTCAAATGTGTGCGCACTTTGGTAACTGTTAAAATTCCCAATTCGATATTCCGGTGTCATGTGCTGTCCACTAATCGGGCCTGAGTGACACGCAACTCCAGCAATCATGCTAATACTACAACACAGGAACATTGCGATGTTATTGCTACCTGGTAGCTATTATTAATAATAAGACTTTTTATGTAGTTTGAAGCTCAGGAAGAAAGCTATAAGTGGCAGAAAAGTGAATTCGAGGAGAGATTATAGTAAAGCAGGATGAGAGATGACATGAGGGTGGACAGTCACAATATCGCGATTTCACAAGCAGGAGAACAAGGGATGAATCGGAAGAGATGAGCAGAGAACTCTGCTCAGAAGGATTCAACAAAATTGGTCAAGGTAGTGTTTGGAAGGGATGATGTCTTCTTCTGTGAGCTTATCCATCTTTACTTCAATCATCGTTAATTTGCCATTTTGATGAATTGTGCAATTGCACACCGAGTGAGCTCATGACGATCCAGCAAGGACGCTCTGCTTTGGATGCAATTCAGCAATTTTATGAATCCACCTTTTAATGTGGAGACATTTTTCACCTTCGAAGCACAATACATATCTTGGCAGAGCTTCCACTTCCTCATAGAGATTCTGCAATGATTGACAGTTGCTCATCCAACAGAAAAAAAGTTCATGATCTTCAACAAGAAAACATCCATCATCACGAGGGTTATGGGACCCTGGCTTTGGAGAACCGGTGATTGACAAAGATGTTGATTCATTTATTTTCACAGCAAGGGCAGGAAATTGTTCAAGACCTCATCTGCACTGTCTGCACAGCTGAGGTTTCATGATAAGAGGCTGGCAGGATAGCCGAGATGTAAGCACACTTGTCTTAGAGCTATCCAGCCTGGGTTTGAATCTTGGCGCAGTAGAGCAAGGCATCAATATGTGTGCCGTCCTTCAGATGGATGGTTAACTGTGTATCTAAGCCTACCAACATTACTTGGTGGATGACGAAAGATCTCACCATGTCCTTCACAAAAAGTAGGTGGCATATTAACTATATTGGAGGCACCCCAAATCAAATTCCGAATTCCTGCTCCAACTTACAGGGGACATTGCATCAGCAGCACAACTGTGCCGACAGCAAATGAAGTAACCTTCGGCCATGTGATGTATAATAAATAATATTAAGATAATGTTGCATGGTCATTCCCCAACAGGGAGGTTTTTTGACCCAGTTCCTCATTCATTTTTTTTTTTTTGCAAAGTCCGAGTCTTTATTTGTGTTAAGATGGCTACTTTAAGTCTGCACACTTTCTACCCAGGTTCAAGACAGCCTCTAATAATTTTGCCTGGTGTGACTGCAGCCAATGACGAATGTGGTCTGTCTGGTTATTCTTCCAATAGCATCCACAAAGACTATGACGATGATTGTTAAAATTATAACATACAAGGACGAATGATGACAAGCAACACAACAAGCCCACCTGTCCTAAAATCCTACTCTGCTGCTCTTGCATTTCCTCTCTCTGCCCTTTTCACCCTACCATTTGCCCTCGGTAATCTTCCATCCATTTGGAAATCCACCGACATCACTATATTACATAAAAGGTGTAAAAAAACTGATCCCCTTAACTACAGACCTATCAGCTTACTTCCAATCATCAGCAAGGTCATGGAATCCAACATTGCCGTTCATATGAAATCTTTCTTTTTCTCCAACAACCTCATCTCAGATCACCAAGATCACCAGGTTACTCCATCTTGGACATGCTGCTTCTACTCATCCAATGATGGATAGAGACCCTCAATGCCAGACATTAGTTCAGGGGGATCTCTCTGAACATATCTCGTGCCTTTGATACAGTCTGGCATTCTGCCTTACTCTCCAGTCTCTGCCTATGGCATCGAAGGCCAACTCCACACAAGACTTACTGACTACCTCTACTCTCAGAGCCAACGTGATGTTAAATGGAATTATTTCATCTCCTCTCACTATTAAGGCTGGAGTTCCCCAAGGCAGTGTTATGGGCCCAATCCTATTCCTAATCTTCATCAACAATCTCTGTGACTCTCTGGAAAAAACCCTTTTGTATATGCTGATGACTCCACCCTCTGCCATGACATCACTCATCCTTCAGATCAAAATCACAAGCTGGTAAAATACTTGGAATATCTCACAAACACTCTGTCTCATCTCGTCTCGTCTCTCTCTCTCTCTCTACAAAAGAACCAGATGGAAAACCTTCCAATATACTTTCTTAACTATCCTCTTGAGGAGGTTCAACACTCAAACTCCTGGGTCTCACCTATCAGCCACGATATTGCTTGGGCAAACCAAATTTCAAAGCTCGCCTCCAAAGCCAGTCACCGACAGAGCATCCTTTGTTGTACAAAATCCTTCCTTGGCACACTTGAACTCCGATCCACATACAAGGCCTTCATCCACAGCTTGATGGAGTACTGCTCTCCCCTCTGGGCTGATGCCCCTGCCTCACACCTTGCTCATCTTGACGTTATGGAAACCAAAACCTTCAAGATTGTCGGAATTCCCCGCAATGAACCTCAGTCTATGTGGGCCTATCACTTTCCCATCGTAGACATATCGGTGGTCTCTGTATTCTACTACCTCCTTTTTGGTCTTGCACTCTCAGCTCTTTATGTGCTTTGTCGGGGACATGTTTCTGTAGGGCACACATGGTCCACTACCAACCCCCTTCTGGTGAAACTTCCAAAATCTGGAATCACTGCTCACCTCCACTCATTCGGTTGTCATTTTTTCCCACCTGTGGAAGCAACTTCCACATTCTCTTCAATCTCATTCTTTCCTCCAAGTCTTCAAGACAGATATTCACCACCATCTCAGATCATCTCCCATTAAAAAACATGATCTTTTCTGCATCCTTAAACACCCCCCCCCTCCCCAAGCTAACCAACCTTTCAAATTGAAGCTGTTCCTTCCTGAGAGTTTCATTCTGTCTCCATCTTGTCCACCCCATGCATTCTCCCTACCTCTCATTCTTCCCCACCCTCATTATTTGTCCAAGGCTCTCTGTGTTTTGTCCTTCATCCCAACTGTTGGTGTTTCCCCCCCTCTCTCTCTCTACTGTTCCTTTTGTCCTCTTGCATCCTGATCTGTTCAATGTTCCAGCTCTTCAACGAGCCTCGACTCTGCATCCAAAAAATTAAAATAAATAAACAATAATGCAAAATTTCCGAGAGATTATCCAAACAACACCCATTATTTTCCACTATATCTAGTTTAGCCGGAATGTTCATTCAGTAGTGTTGCTCATTATTCCCATGAATGTGAAGTTATTGAAGGACTTCATTCTCCGGGTTCCAGCATTCTGCCACTTCTACATGGTAGTTAGCGCGAGATCATTCAGGGAAACAGGCACGTTTTATCGCAGGTGCCCGACACTCAGGAAACTCAATTTCATCATTGAGGCACTTCAATCAAATTGTGTGAACAGCAATCTCACATGCACACATGCAGTCAGCCATTTTGATTGACCATGGACGCTTCAAATATGGATGCCTCTTAATGTACCAGCGTTCCCAGGATGCGAGTTTCAGGGATACTTCTCCAAGAATGTGGGTTCTTTTTGCTGGGATGTTATTATTTCGACAATATCCGAGATGAAATATTTTGGGGAGGTCAAGTCAAAGGTCATATTATATAGAGGAAACTTGTTTGTAATTCATGTTTGAGTTTATTATTCCATCAAATAAAATTTACTTGTTTCTTGAAAACGTTTAAAACGTCGTTTCAATCAGCTGTCAAACTCTATTAGGAAAGAAGTTATGAGATTTTGAACAAAGGCAGATCTGCAAGATCGTTTTGTGTCAAAGTTCAGCGATCTGTATCTCAAAAATCGTTTGACCCGAGTGATCTGAAATTTAGACACAACGACTATGGATTTGGAGATCTCCAATTGTACCATTTACATTGATATCATAAGGAGAAATTAAATTGTGTGTATTATTTGACATGGTATTACCATTTAAAGAAAAGCTTCCGCCTGACTACAAACATGGCAAAAACTTACCGGATCAACTCAAATTGATATGTAGGAGAAGAGGGTGGAGCTCGTCTTCGAGTTGTCTAGTCTGAGTTCAATCGCCGAACCGACTGTAAACTGTCAGATTAATGCTTTGCGAGCAGGGCATTGCACGGATGAGTGCGTCATCCCTCGGATGGACATTAACTTGGGAACTGATGTCCGAGCATCATCTGGTGGATGTTAAACATCCCACATTATCTTTCGCAACGAGTCGGCGGCTTATCGCCAACACCCTGGCAATGTTCAGAATTTGTTAAAATTTGTTCCCTTGTGTGCAAGAGCACAGCATCAACAACACTGCCACACCTCAGCAATGACACAACAATCGAGTAGAGTTGATAGTGGAATGGTGGTCCAATATCTGTTCACTTCTTCTTTCGTATGTCACACAAGGATGTGAGGTTGCATCATTGGCTGAGGGCGCGGCTGTGTTGCTGATGCAATGCCCTCTGTAGGTTCGGGCAGCAATTTGGAATTTGGCCGGGGAACGGGCGATAGATTCCCTTATATTCGTTCAGGACACCATGGGACGTTTCACGTACGCCAACCAATGCCAGCAGACGGGACACCCGTTTATCATCCATCCATGGGATGGTACACACAATGAATCATGCCCAGGCTAGGCGGGCTAGTGGTGAGTGGCGTACCTTTCGGCCATCCTGCCAGTCCATGCGTTCGCTGCCAACGATGCAAAAGATTAAATGCAGGGTATCCTAATTATTCTTGCGAAAATTCTCACCACGATTTGAAAATCATTAAGCATGTTACCAATGAGCATACTTCGAAAAACGTTCTGTTGATTCCATCCATTGTTCTACCTGTTGACACGAGCCTGTCGATGCAGAACAACACCAGCCTTGATGATTTCGACTAGTTTTTTTTTTCATTAATTTCACTAGCAGAGCTATCTAAGGAAGTAAAACAATATTTTAAACCATTGCATCGCATGTTTGATTGGTACAGGTGTTACAAATACTCCAACCGAGGTACCCGCTGAATATTTATTGTATGATTGGAAATATCATCGCATTACTTTTTGGTGTGGCTTTTTTTCATTTTTGATGAAAGTGTGATACATATACATAGTCAGAGTGGGTGGCTCAAATTTGTGAATAGGCCCACTGGAGTGCCACCTGCTGGGTGTGCATAATGCAAACATCAAATTTCTCTGCGTTTTCAAAAAGATATGAACGAATGAGATTTTGATGGTCAATCGTAGAGGTAGGTGGTCACCATTAATTGACTCGTCTAAGTATGGGGCTGAAATCGTGGTCCTGACTGTCAGATGTAAGACTGGTGCTCTGCCGATAGGGTGTGGTATCCAAAGGGTGTGCCATCCAAGCACAGGTTCCAACGCTGGTGTGATGGGAAATAGGTTCCTTGTCACCACCATACCCAAGGGTGGTGAAGGCACATGCCCCTTCCCCAAGATTTTTGGATTAACCACTGCCCCCTCAACTCCTCCTCCCATTCACAATGATATATAGTTGAAATAATTGTCCCGTTTTCTTTTCTTCGTCTTTAATTGCTCATACAAGTTTGATTGTGATCTTACCACTAATGCTCGAAGTCCCATGGCATTTCAAGCTGTTTGCTTTGGACTCTTTTTGACAGAATGTGGCATCACACATGATCCGCCAATTCTTGACCACAACCAGTTTTACCTCTAAAATGGCTAAATACAAGCATTATGGTCCGGAAGGCACCAAAGCGATAAACTCGACTATCCTGCCTCGACATTGCCGAAGGCTGCGAGAGATGGTTATTTCCTGCTTAATGTGGCACGATCAACTCAAGAAATGATTGTTCAGCGAAACCAATGCATAAATAACTCGGACAAAGAAACAAAAATTACAAATGCTATTATATAATTATTCCATATGTCATATCACATTCCATATGATACAGCATCCATTACAGCAGGTGCAAATAAATCTCACAATCACAAACTTACGGAATTCATCCAAGTTGGAACTAGTGAAGCAAACGGTGGATATATCCAATTTTGCTAAAGGTTCCATGAACAGGAATCATATTCTGATGAACGTTATTCCATATGGGCTGGGAGGATGGCCTGGAGGTATGCCCACTCACCTCTAAGCTGTCTCGACTGGGTTTGGATCTTAACTGTCATCCAGGTAAGGCGATTCGTCAATGTGTGCCATCCCTCAGAGGGATGTTAAACGGGGTGTCCCGTCTGCCGAAATGAGTTGGCACCCGTTAACGATCCTATGGTGTCCTTCACGAAGAGTCGGCGAGCAATCGCCGGCACCATGTACAAGTTCCAAATTCCTGCCCTGACTTCCTGTATCGGAGTGGCAACCCATCTAAGATTGTACCACGAGCCATAGAAGCTGCTCAAAAAGCACCGACGCTCCGTATAGAGTGTGGTTCGCGATGTGATTGTACTGCGTGCATACCTCAAAGGGTCATTGCACACTGAAAGCAAGTGGAAAAAAAAAAGCAGTCGCGATGTATTTAGTATTTTTATTGTGGCACAGACTTGAAATTGCACTTGCGACATAAAACTTCAAGCAACTCTTCAAAAGTATTTCAGAGCAATCTTGAAAATATCTTCGGTTTGATATAGCCGACGACTGCAGAGGATATGCGATTACGTTTGAAAACCCCATTTTAACATTTTCCAATTTTTTCCACCCAAAGCCAATCGGGCTTGGCTGGAGCAGTAATGATGCCTATAACTACCCACCACTCCTCAAAAAAGCGTCTCCATTTCTTCACGATTGCTGCGGGCCATCCTCCGGGTGCCATTTCGCCATTCGTTTTTCATCTGAGGCTTGCAAAGCAGGGGTCTCATGGGTCTACCGAGTGGTTCACACTGGTCGCGCGGATCGGGAGGATTTATGATGTAGGGTAGACGACTGTATTCGGAAATGTGTTCTGCTCGCTTGTGGTACATTCGTAATCAGATTTTTCTGTTTTGCCCAGACATTCTGCTCGAGTTCAAAACTTTGCTGTTTTTGCTTTCATTCGGCTTTCAAGTACCTGGAAGTATACGTGTTGCATTGCGGCAGCTGGGTATCGAGTGATTAAACAAATATTTTCGATATCTATTAAAAAAAATAGCATTTTTAACAGGAAATATGTGTGAAGTGGGCTGAGCAATCAAGACACAATAAGCGACAAGACGTTGTTACTGACTGCAGGATTTTTCTTTTTCCATTGTATCATGTCATTATGTGACGCGTGTGTTCGCGGAATACTTAAAACTTTCGTCAAATTACGAGGCGCTTCAATAATCCCTTTTTCTGAGTCAAGGCGCAGGAGAGAGATGGAAAGACTTCAGGGCAGCCAATTCCTGTTGTTTTTCATGTAATTATTTTGATTCCTGACTTCAAATGTAAACAGATCGTACATTTCCCTTCCAGGGGTAAATGGATTTTTCAGGAGTGCTCTCGAAGTTATTTTCTGTTACTGTTATTCAATCCTATTTAATCACGGAAACTTCTCAAAGGATGATACTGCCTTGTGGGCTCGCTAAACAGGGAAGTTTACTGAGGATGTGATGTTTTGCAAGAGAGCTGTTTAAGTGGCTGTACTCTAGGGGGCCAAGACAGAAAGAATGATGCATTTCTGTAGATGGTCCGATGGATATCCAATTTGAGAGACTTCCCCGGATAGGTCTTTCGGAAAATTTCCCTCGAGATCTCTGTAAAGTCTTGTCAGTCCGTTTAAGAGAGCGCTGTGATCTTAGGAAATAGCTCTGTTGTGTGGTGACATTAAGACATCAAATAAAATTAGTAGAGACGAGAATTTCTGTCTGCAAGATAAATTCAAACAATTCATTTTTAATGTTCTCGTAAAATTAGATTAAAAAAAGATCTTTTTTTTCACAACCCTTTCGAGATCATTCCTCCCAGCCAGTGATGTGTTGAAGGATGGATGGAGACAAGATTTGGAAATTAGGTGGAAGCTCCATGGCCATCCTTTAACTCATGGGAATGAAGGCAAGCATCCTGGCTTTGTTCTCTCTGCATCATTATTGCTCCCGCAGAGTTGAAGCTTCACTCATAATCAGCGTCATTGCGAAGAGGCACCTCAATGGCCGTTAAATCATGTCCCAGGCCAGCATCCAGCTAGTTACGGAATGATGTGGCTCCCAGCAGGCGGCGAGTGCTCGTAACATCCAGGAAGAAGTGTCGGCTATGGAATTGGTGGTCAGAAGGTCAGAACTTACAGCCTGCTTCCTCTCTGTAACCTTGACCATGGAAGATGACTCTCATCTGACTGACCTTTGTACCCCTTAACTGCCCTGCTTGGCCGATTTGTATTTTACAATTCCCTACTTTTTGCAACCATTATTTTTTGGCTTTACCAGACACGAATGATGTTATCTCCTTCAACACCCCCATAATTAATCACCTAATATCACCTTTGATATACTATATGATCAGGAAGTCTGGTGGGTATAGTCCTTTGATGCCTCACCTGCACATGCAGGAGTCCAGGATTCTCTGAGCCAAGACCAAGTTACACATATATCCATTTTCAGAGGCAAAGCTCGAGGCAGACAATATGTATAGGTATGATGCATCCGATAATAATACATGCCGCACCATTCATGTTCGGATGCTGTACTCTCCGCGACAATAAACAATAAGCATACGTTACAACTGGACAATGTACTCCTTCTGCATTAGAACACTTTCACTTTGCAGTGTCGTCATTTTCATTACACCCCTAAACCCTCATGGTGATTTTATTAAATCTCCAATTGCTGTCCAGTAATATGTTATTAGCGCCCGATACCAATCCATTCATTTTCGCTGCAATTCAATTCAATTCTCAATGGCATGGGCATGATGCTCCTGCACGAGTGACAAACTTCACTCTGCTCAACCGGCGGGCTTCGTGAACTGATTTCTAATGTTTCATTATAGCTCAATTCTGGTGAGTAGAGACCCAAGAAGGAAAGGCGGGTGTAGCATTAACATTAACCCGGTGGTGGAGACGAGGCATGAGTGCTATCCCTGCAAAGTGACGTTTTCTGATTACTCTTCACAAAACCTCTTCCTCTGGGAGGAGTCATCACCCCATGCATTTCCAAATTCACATCGATTTTACTTCTCCACACTTGATGCTAAAATAACGATCGGTTGCCACCCCCTTAAAAGATTGCCCTATAACATCTGATGAGATTGTTATCAAATGTATATCAGAGGAAGGTAAGGAAGAAGGAAAACCAACTTCCCCCAACTGGTCTGTTCAGTGCCATTCTTCCCTCGAGGGCTTCAAGACAGCTGTTCTTCACTACCTCAGGTCATCTCCCATCCATACTCATGATCTATTCTACCACAAATGACAGCATTCCCAAGCACTCCCTTTTCCGGGTTATTGTGACCCACCCCAACATCCCTTACCTCTTGTTGATTGTTAGTTATCGGTTGATTGGCTCCTTTTCTGTTTCAGCCCCACCTTCCCCTTACTCTTCTTGCTGCGTTTCAATCAGCCCGTGTGCAGCTTGTTCACCCCAGCTGTCCTCCCCCTCCCCTTGATTTCACCTCCACTCTGATGTTGGTGTTTCCCCCTTTCCATTTTGCTCCCTTTCCATTCTAGCTCTTCCACAAACCTCAACCACCTATATTTAAAAAAAAGGATCCTTTCAATCCTTCGTTCATTTCACGTTCGATGGAATCAAGAGAGCGTTGATTGAAGTATGCTAACTGCTGTGAGAATTGAGGAGTTGACTTTTCGCCCATTAAAACTTCATCCTCTTTTGCTCCGATGAAGGGTTAATGCCCGAAACGTCAGCTTCGTCTGGGTTCCCATGGTGGTTCACACCCTTCAATTGACATTCTGATGATACCATCTATTGTTCTAAGTGTTCTCCAAACAAAGATTGACACTAACCTTCAGGAGTAAGACTAGTTATTCATCCTCATTTACCACTACGTTTCCTTTTCCTCACCTTAATCCTCACATATGACAATTATTCTGATGTTACCCCATTCTCCATTTTCTGTCTTTCTTCCATGTATCTACTGCACTTAACTGAATTGACACAACGAGCCATCAAATACGATGACATTCCACAAAGAAGCATCTGCATAATAAGACTGTCATGCAGATTTACAGGATATGAAGGATAATATGGTTAGGCATCATCAATACACTAAGGACTTCATGCTTAGCAACATCATTCTGGTGTGGCAGATTGTTTTGACGACTGAGCAATTCAAGAGCAAAGTAGAAGAGCAATTCCCTCATCTGATTCAGAAGATAGGAAGATATATTTAACGTTCACTCCAGAATGCAGAAGGGCCAAGCAGTTCAATGTGTCCTCTAAAATGCCGAGCAATGCAGTGCCCTGATTGTGAAACACTTGAATGGTGGCTGATAATCGGGTCTGTCCATTCGTTCAAGGCATTTGTACGCAGTGCTTTGGAGTACCATCGAATATTGGCTGAAATGCCACAATCCCACATGTCGAACCTTGATGCAGTGCAGGATAAAGACCTGGGCATCATGAGAATCTCAAGACAAGAAGGTGGAACGCAGAACCGAATGCTCTCACAACACAGACAAGTTTTGTCAGTAAGTTGGCCTTGAGCCCATTTTGTTCTCTGCTTCTCCATTGCATTTGTTTGCTAAATATTAATCCTTTTTGGGACCCTGATAGGTAATGAAAGGACACTTTCATAGAGAATCGAATTGTAACAACTGAGTTGTGAGCATCAACGAACCATGAAACAATAGTGTCGGTCTGCTGTGGCTCACTTGGACCAAAGAAATGAAAATAATGAAACAGTTAAAATGAACAATAATGATGGCAATGTAGTTTCTGCAGAAGCTGGCAAATAGATTTTGTGTTTTAAGGAAATCTACACATATAATAGGCTAAGGCTGTCTGTCTGTCTTTGTTTCACCATGAAACACGGAAACGCTCTTCGGAGAGAGGAAAAAAATTATAAGGTAAAAGTTGCTTCAAATGAATCCAAACCTATGGGAAAATTATTATTTTTTCAATCAAACAAGAAATTGAAAATGGTTGGTGTATAAGCAGCAGAACACAGCTGCAATCGCTCCCAATTTTTTTTTTCTTTGCTGTTAAGAAATATGATAATTTTGGAATTTGACACTACTCTGTACAGTATGGATGTATGTATGTATGTATATATAAAGATATATAAGATATAATTTGAAGCTTTTGTTTGTTTGTTTGTTTGTCTGCACGCGCTAATCTCCTGAATGGTGAAAGATAGGAGGAAACCTCTGAAACAAAAAATGTCGGGATGGGGCCCAGGAAGGTTAGAGGCAAGGTGGCGAGGCCCCTCGGCCGGGGAGGGGAGGGGGTGTTGGGGATATATCGAGATATAAAAAACATATATTTGTATATACATATATATATATATATATATATATATATATATATATATATATATATATATATATTGTTACATTACGGATATATACATATATATTGTTATGGATTTTAGAATCCGGTCTGATGAATTCATCCATACATCCAGGTCCTCAGACAGTTATTTCCTTCAATGCATGTTCAAATTAGCCCCATCCCCATGTCTAATGGGATCTTAAATGTGATGCATTTAGAATGGTAAAGGATAGATCCCGTCTCTTGTGGGAAATTTTTTTCTTTACGACAGACACATTTACACACATTTCTTTCACGAGCTCTGAGGCCTGCCCCCATTCTTCCTCAGTGGCAATCTTTCGTGAGCTCCGACGCCTGCCATTTTTGGGAGCGCACGGGTCGTCATGGTAACCGCGTGCCAGTGGGGCAGGGTGAGCTTGGGACGGACGGCACCCCGTGGAGACGGCCCGGGGATATAGAAAAGAGGAGAGAAAATTGTGAAGAGAAAAGCGTGAGGAGAAAAGTGGAGAGAAAAAGTGTGAGGAGAAAAGCATGAGGAGAAAAGAAGAGAGAAAAAGTGAGGAGAGAAAATAGGGGGAAAAGCCTTCTGAAGAGAAAAGCGTGAGGAGAGGAAAAGCGAAAGGAGAGAGGAAAAAGCAGACGGCGAGAGAAGCGAGCAAGAAACGGGTGTCTGACCAGCGCTGATGAAATAATTCGTCCTTCCCAGTGCTTGGGTAAGCAAGCATGTGGTGCGCGTGTGGCTGTCTGGCCAGTGCCAACGAGACAATTCGTCCTTCCCAGTGCTTCCACAAGCGAGCGTGTGGTGCGCGTGTGAGTGTGATCAGCGCCACTAACAAGTGAGGCACGGGTCGATCACCAACAACACCAGTGTCTAAATCCGCGACGGACGATTTCGGTGCCCTCCAGACTTTGACTGGCATTTAAGGCTGCTCCGCGAGAGGGTGCACGGCAGAGATGGGTGCTGGCGGCGGAAGTGACACGCACGCACGCATTTTCAGGACGTTTTCGCTTCACGGACGACTTTCTGGTGAGCGAGACAATTCTTCTCCCTCCCCCCCTCCCCCTGAATGATCTGCTGGGTACCCTTATCTGTGTTTAGCTGTAAGTCAACCCCCGATAAGCATCTGCTCTTTGTCTCTTTCCTGGCATTTTGATTGATTTTGCTTTGAAATTCATTCTTTATTTACCTCAGCAAATAAAAAGTTCTTTTTATTTATTTATTTTATTATTAGTAAATTATTTGTCGATTTCCAACCTGCCCGTGTTTGTCCTTTCCTTCTATTGGTCTAGCATTGTTCGAACCGAGATAGACTGGGAGGTAATTATCACAGATTTGACCAAAAAATCGTCCACACACACCAGCGGTTAAAACGCTCGGCCACCCTAATTAAAATCTAATCGAGATAACATTGGTGCTTTGCTGAGGGTGCGCTCCCCGCTCAGGTAACCACGTGACCTCTAGCTAAACAGAATAATTAGATGGCGGACACTGGAACTCGTGGTTAACTGGGTGGCGTTCGTGGATTTAAAACAACCCACCGTACCACAACGTTAATTGTGAGCGGTGACCACAGGTTGGGCTCTACCGAGGACAACCGGGGGTTAATCCCCCTGAGTGACAAGCTGGTGTCTCGGTACCCGTGGCTGCAACAATATATATACATATATATATATATATATATATATATATATATATATATATATATATATATATATATATATATATATATATATATATATGTACACTAGACGACCTGTGAACCCGTTGGGTTCCCGTTGTGACAGCGGTTGATGAAAAAATCTTTTCAAGAAAAAAAAAAAGATAGCTCCAGCAAACTATACCACTGAAGTTGTTTGAATTGATCAAATTCTCCCAAAGAGGACTTGACTGAATCGGGAATTGATTTTTTAATACATTTTTTTGTTGTTCGATTTGAACGAAATTTGATACTGCACACTGCAGGCAAATGGTCAGTAAGGTGGCCTAAAAATGTTTGCACTATCGTGTACCATTTTGACTGTATTTCGGGAAAATACATACATACACACATATATATATATATATATATATATATATATATATATATATATATATATATATATATATATATATATGCATACATACATACATACATACATATATACAAGATGAGCGTTTTAGTAATATATAGATAGATAATAAAATGGGCATAAGCCTGGAACTTCTAACACACATTTCTCCGAACATATTCTGCTCATACTTCCGAAATCTTCACATAATGTGTTCCATGTATTTACGCAGGTGATGGCGGATACAAAAAAAATCGAATATAGATAGAATTTTCAAAGCGGGAATTGATGACGTCACAATCAGCAGCGTTCGGCGGCAAACCAGCAGCCAGGTCCCAGACGACGTGCTTTACTTTACTAAGTCCATGAGTTCAGGATATTTGTTCAACTCAGCATTTCCGACTTTTATCCTGCCATGTTGTTAATCTGGTGAGGGAGGTAATATAGAAACGATGAATATGTCAAATCGTTCGTGTTACTCATCTGGCACTATGTGTAAAAGCAAACAATCTAAAGTGACTGGTCTCAAATGCTACCATGGGCACCCAGATACGCCACCAATATGAACTGAGCTGTTGAATGCGGCGCAAAACATCCAAAGAAAATATCATAACTGAGTATTGCAATCTGTCCTGTCCCCCATACCCATCGTAGATGGGTATCTGCTGGTATATAGATAACAGATTAATGCTGTCTGCCCCTCTCCCCCCACCCCTACCCCATCCCTGAAACATGGAAATGCTCCTTGGAGAGAAAAAAATAAATAAATAAGAGTTCCTGCAAATTAATCCAAACCTATGGGAAAAATATAAAATAAAATAAAAAGTTGTGCACAAGAGATTTCATCTTCACACATATAAAGTGCAGATGTAGTGCAAACTTTCGAACCGAGAACTTCCCCGGTGGATGTATTGGACATGGTGGGATAGTCCCCTGGCCTCCACGGTCTCCTGATATGAGACTTAGATTTCTTATTGGGTATGTCAAGGATTGTTTTCCAAAACTTATTGTGCAGTATGTCAAGGATTGTTTTCCAAAACTTAATGTGCAGTATGTCAAGGATTGTTTTCCTCCATTGCTGACATTGAAACATTTCGTGCAAGGATAACCAATTGCATCAGTGGTGTGACGAGGGATGTGTTGGCCAACATGTGGATTGAATTGGATTATCGCTTGGATGTGCTATTTGTCACTAACAGTGCACATGTTGACGTGCATTGCAGAACAGAAGAAACTTGATGAATTACGTGACAAAATGCAAAAAAACCGCATCATTGTATCTCTTTTAGTTTGGTTGCTATAAAATCTCAAAACCGGAACAAGACTTTATAGACAGCCTGTACTTCGTTGGAAATCCTAAAATTATCATCCATGGTAAGTTTATCCAATCGAATTTTTAGACTAAATCAATGTCGTTAAACTAATTTGACTCTCTTCTTTTCTTTAAACACAAGGTGCAAACAACAACTCAAGACATTCCTTTTTGAACCTTCCTATTTATGTGCTCGTTCAACCAGCGCAAGAAGAAAAGGCTTTATTTTTTTCATTTTTTTATCTATCATGGTATTTTTCTTCCCAAGGGCTTCTGCTAGTTGCATCTGCCCCCAAAGGTGGATGGAGGATGTGATTTCACCCCTGTCTGTCTGTCTATAAACAGTAGACCTCAAAATGTTGTGGATGGATTCAAACTAAATTTGGTGGAGAGGTTGGGTGTGTGATAAGGACGAAATGTTTGGATTTTGGTGAAGATTTAGATGTGGATCTGGATCCGATAATTTTTAAGTGATTCTTCACGATTGAGAGGTATGGCCAGAGCCTGGTGTTGGTTTTGCAGTTAAGGTGGGGGCTTGGGATCCTAGCAGAGCCTGGTATTAACTTAGTGGATAAGGTGGTGGCTTGCGATCCTCGCAGAGCCTGGTATTAACTTAGTAGTTAAGGTGGTGGCTTGCGATCCCAGCAGAGCCTGGTATTAACTAACACTAGGTTCCCACTGTCGTGCGATCCGTTACGAACGCTACGATTGGCCATTCGTAGCTGATCATGGAAATTCTCTGAAAGTTTGTTCCCACTATCACGATGCATGGCACGATTGAAATCGTGGTCTCACAGAGCGTGGTGTTTGTCTTGTCTAAGATCGATGCCGATCATCACGATTAGGAAGCACGATTAGATGCGATCTGTCGCGCTTTGTTACGATGCAATACGATCTGATACGATGATCCCGATTGACAATTGATCGTCGAAAAATTTTGAACCGTTCAAAGATTTTCTACGATTAGCACTATTGCCACGACTGACCTCAAGATCTGATAAGATCTGAAATGATCACCACGAGTAGTCCACGATTAAGACCACGATTTCAATCGAGCCGTGCATCGTGATAGTGGGAACCTAGTTTTAGCAGTTAAGGTGGTGGCTTGGGATCCCCGGGTCCTGAGTTCAAGTCCTGCTTACCATTAAATTAACACCAGGGAGTTGACTCAGCCTTTCATCCTTCCAAGGTCAGTGAAATGCGCACCAGTATGCGAGTCATCGGGGCACTGCATCAGCGGCATAGCCGTGCCCCTAACCAATGATGCAACCAGCAGCCAAAAAGGCAGCACATGATGTGGGAGAGGTAGGGCCAAAAACGATATATAGCACGATATCTCAAAAGGTTTTTTTTGACGGATTCGGACAAAACTGGGTGGACAGGTGTGGGTGTGTAACAAGGAAGAATTGATTTAATTTTGATGAAGATCCGAATCAGAATCTGGATGCAAGAAGATATAGAGATAGATATAGATATAGATATAGATATAGATATAGATATAGATATAGATATAGATATAGATATAGATATAGATATAGATAGAGATAGAGATAGAGATAGAGATAGAGATAGAGATAGAGATAGAGATAGAGATAGAGATAGAGATAGAGATAGAGATAGAGATAGAGATAGAGATAGAGATAGAGATAGAGATAGAGATAGAGATAGAGATAGAGATAGAGATAGAGATAGAGAGAGAGAGAGAGAGAGAGAGAGAGAGAGAGAGAGTAAAATTATCTATAGCACGATATCTCAAAAAGTTAAAGACGGATTCGCATGAAACGTGGTGGACAGGTTGGACGTGTGACAACGAATCAATTCAATTTTGGTGAAGATCCGAATCCAGATCCGGATACAAGGGTTATTTAATTTTTCAAGTGATTCTTCACCACTGAGAGATGAGGCCAAAAACAATGTACAGCATGATATTTCAAAAAGTTAAGGACAAGTTATGACAAAACTATGTGGATGAGTTGGTTAGGTAAGAAGAACAAGCGGATTCGATTTTCGTTAAAGGCTGGACCGAGGTCAGGCCAATCAATGGGATACAAATAAACTGTTCAGCGGAGGTAAGTGGTCCACCTGGGTGACGTTCTAGTGCTTGGTTTTTCAAACCCGGGGGCGCGACCCCAAGTGGAGTCGCCGAGCAAGTTTCATGGGGTCGCGGGCGTCCGCTTGCAGTGAAAAAAAAGTCTTTTTTTGTATACCTTGTCGAGGCTTGTATGAGAGCTAACAGACAAAGGACAGCAAGGGGCATGAGACAAGAGGGGCGGGAGTGGCAGGGACAAAACAGTGGGGAACAGACACAGGAGATCTGTGAAAGGGAGAGGAATGGCACAGGGAACATGGGGAATAGAAGATAGACATTACAGGGACTTTCTGGAAGGAAAGCAGGGGAATTGAAGGAAGTGGGCTTGGGTGGATTATCGGGGGTAGAAAAGATCGAGGATTTGGATGGGGGATGATAAGAGGTGGTGGTGAACAACTGTTTTGAAAGCCTGGAGAGAAAAATGGGAAAGAATAGAGTGAGGAAGTTTATTCCAAAGGCGGGAAAAAAGAGGAATGAAAGAGTGAAGGTGAGCAGTGATTCGTGATTTTGGTAGTTTTACCAGAAGGGAAGTTTTACCAGTTTGGCGGACCTTGAGCACCCTGTGGAAATGTGGTGGGGACAAATCGCAGAGAGAGTGGGGGGGGGGGCGGGTGGGGGCAAGGTTGGAGAGGAGATGGTCGAAGACAGAAAGACCACCGACCAACCTGCGGTGATTGAGTGAGAGGCACAAAGACTCATCATTATTGCGGGAGATGCCGCTGATCCTAAATGTCCTGGTTTCTACAGCGTGAAGCCGAGAAAGGTGGGAGGCAGGCGCACCAGCCCAGAAGGGAGAGCAGTACTCCACCAGGCTATGGACAAAAGCTGTGTAAGTGGTCAGGAGCTCAGGAGAGCCGAGGAAGGACTTTGCACGACGGAGGATTCCCAGTCGCGACTGACTTTGGAGGCGAGGTTTGAAATGTGACTTTCCCAGGAAAGGTCATGGCAGATAGTGAGACCCAGACGCTCGAAAGAAAGGACTTCTTCCAGAGGATTGTTGAGAAATTGAATGGGGGGGGGGTTTCTAATCGGTCCTTTCGAAGAGACATAGGGAGAGTGTGAGATTTGTCCAGATTGAAAGACATGTTCCACGTGTTGGACCAGTTTGTGATTTTATCCATATCTGCAGTGAGCGAAGAAGCTGCTGCTTGCTGGTCTGAGGGATGACAGATGGTACGGCAGAGGGTGGAGTCATCAGCAAAGAGATATAGGGGATTTTCCAGAGAGTTGGAGAGATCATTGATGAAAACCAGAAAAAAAAAACAGGGCCCAGAACGCTACCGTGAGGAACTCCAGCCTGGACAGGAAGAGGGGATGAAAGAACTCCATTTAGGGCCACACATTGACTGCGACAGGAGAGGAAGTCTGCGAGCCATGAGTGGAGATGGCCTTGGATACCAGAGGAAGAGAGTTTGGTGAGCAGGGCAGGGTGCCAGACTGTATCAAAAGCATGTGATATTTCCAGGGATATGGCTCGGATTTCCTGTCTGGCATTGAGGACCTCCATCCATTGTTGGGAGAGCAGAAGCAGCATATCCAGGGTAGAGTGACCTGGTCTGAAACCAAATTGATGATCGGAAAGCATGCCATTGGAGAAGAGGAAGGATTTCATGTCTGAAGCGATGATGGACTCCATAACCTTGCTGATGATTGGGAGAAGGCTGATTGGTCTGTATTTGCAGGGATCTGTTTTTGCACCTTTTTATGCAGGGCAGTGATGTTTGCAGATTTCCAAGCAGATGGCAGATGGCCTGGAGCAAATGAGAGGGTGAGTAGAACAGAGAGAGGGTGAGCGAGAGCAGAAGAGCAGGCTTTGAGGACACGTGGGCTGATGCCATCATGAGCGGTTGCAGAATCTGAGTCGAGGTTTGAAACCAAGTTCTCCACCTTGTCAGGAGAAAAGTATACAGAGTCCAGGGACAGTTGGGTGCAACTGGGTAAGGTGGGTAGAGAAAGTGATGGGTTTAGGACACAAGATTTAGCAGCAAACACCGAGTTTAGACATTCAGCTTTATCACGTGTGGTATCAGCAGTGCGGCCATTTGTGGTAAGGGAGGGATGGAGGGGGAACATACACCAGAAACAGATTTGATTAAACGCCACCAGGATTTTGAGGGAGAGAGGTTTGAGAGTTCAGAATTGAGATGAGAAAGTTGTTGTTTTCTGGCTCTCCTGAGGGTAGATACACACTTGTTCTGAGCTTTGTGGAAGGAACTGAGATTGCCCTCAATTGGGTTTGCTTTCCATGAGGCAAAGGCAAGTTGTTTCAGGACAACTGCCTCGCCACAAGCTTCAGTAAACCAAGGGCGGGAGGAAGGCTAGGACAACTGAAGATGAGAGGGGATAAATCTGTGCATGAGGGAGAGAAAGTTTCTTTAAAAGAATTCCCAGGATGAGTTGATGTTGGAGAAAGTAGCGATAGGAGACCAGTCTATAAGTTTGATGGCTGCTCGGAGACCCTGCCAGTCGGCTTGAGTGAAATGCCAGACTCGACGGCGGTGAGGTGGTTCTCTGATAACAGCCAGAGAGATGTCCACTTTGACAAGGACGTGGTCAGAAGAACCGATTGGAGCGGAGAAAGAGCAGCAGTTATTGTCAGGGAAATTTGTCAAAATAAGATCTAAAAGAGATGGAGTATCATTGGTTGAGATCCGGATCAGGAAGTTACCCGATTGAGTCAGTCCCAATGAGTCGCCGAAAGCTTTTGCTGAGGTGCCATGACAGGTGAGAGAGGTACCCACACCTAGCCAACTGGCATGATGACAATTGAAGTCACCACAAAGGAGGAAGAGAGAGTTTGGATGAGAAGATAGAAGATGGTCCATGTTTTCGGATAGTGAGGTGTAGATGGAGTCATCACTGTTAGGTGGACGATACAGTACACATATAAACATGAGGTGGGAGTGGAGGGGAAGCCGTAGCCAGAGGTATTCCTGGGGGTGTGGGGGAGTGAGAGCAGTGCATGGAGAGTGAAGAATAGAGTCTTTGATGAAGAGAGTAACACCTCCACCAAGACGAGGCTCAGGTCTGTCAAACCGGAGGAGGGAGTAACTGGGGAGAGATACTTGGGAGTCAGACACGTCTTGGGCGAGGAAAGTTTCTGTTAGGCAGATTATGTCTGGTTTGTCAGTGGCAACCTGTATGGAAAGATCTGAAAGGTTTGTGCGAAGGCCCCGGATATTCGAGGTCCACACTTTTAATGAAGAGGTAGGGGAGGAGGCTTTGGGTGCAGGGTGGGGGGGAGGGGGAGGGTAGGACAAGGGACGAAGGGGGTGGTAAGTAGGGTTGTTGAAAGAATGTGGGGGATTGCAGAATAGCTTGGGGATGGGGCCGAATGAGGAGGAGAAAAGTCTCTGTGGTGCTGGGGGAGAGGGGGGACAAGAGAGGGGAGAAGGTCAGTTGAGGATTTGAGGAGGTGGAGTGAAGAGATGGAGGTGATAGGGCAGTGGAAGGAGGCAGCTTCGTGGATGAGAGGGGGGGGGAACTTTGAGAAGGATGAGTGAGGGGGATGAAAGTTGGGAGAAAGGTGAGGGCAGAGTTTTTGAGAGAGGTGAGAGGGAGGCTTGGAGGGAGAAGAGTGGGATGGTTGCTTTGAGAGTGAGAGTGAGGGGAGAGAGGGGTGAGTTGACACTGAAGTTGGAAAAAAATAATGGTTGATGGAAAACGTCTGTCAGGTCAGGTTCGATCTGTGACCTGCTACAGGTACCATGTAAACCTGTACTAACCTGTTCCATGGTCGGGTTGTCGGCGACTAAACCGTCTCCCCCACCAGGTTTTCTGGTGAGGAGGGTGTTTGGATATGGACACCCAGCAGGATTAAAAACAAAACCTGTCAAAGGGCGGAGGAGCTCCTTGTGAGCCAACGGCCATCCATATCTAGTGCCCAACTGTGTCTGTGGACGTCCTCCTGCAGTTGGGTCACTTCTTATTAGGAGGTTGGTGGCAGGATTTGCACTCCGGCCACCGTAAAACCCTTCATTCCGCAAAACACAAAAACGCAAAAAAATCTGAAAACCCACTCCGTGGGAGTACCTCCTTTGCAGCTTCCCTTCGCAGGGCAGCTCACCGGATGACGGGATTGGGGCAAAGCCTTCAGGACCCCCAATCTTTGATAGGAGGGAAACCACGGGGTAACATCCCTGGGTCAGATTGCGGGAGAGTGTGTCGGAGTGGTGCTGAGGTGTCGTCCACCAGACGGCGGTCTCCTTGGGTTAACCTGAGGCGGTCCCTTCGGGTGGGTGCCTGGAATGTCCTATCCCTAAGAGAGGATGATCACCTGTCTCTGTTATCATCTGAGCTCAAGCGTTTGGACATCGGGATTGCAGCTCTCTCTGAGGTTCGGAGACCGGATTGCGGCGAGATAATGGTGGGTGGTTACACATACTATTGGTCTGGTCGCTCTGATGGTTACCATACCCAAGGAGTTGCTATAGATGTGTCCAATAAGCTGACCCCAATGATAATTGAGGTAACACCGGTCAACGAGCGTATTATGAGATTAAGGATTCGTCACTCATTAGGTGTCATTTCCCTGGTCTCTGTTTATGCTCCGACTGAGGCGAGTGATCTCACCGTGAAGGATGCATTCTACGCCACACTCGAGTCTGTGGTTGATCAGTGCCCCAGACGAGATACACTTCTAGTCTTGGGGGATTTCAATGTATCGACTGGAACTGATAGGGACGGTTATGAGGTGTGTGTTGGTCCCCATGGCTCAGGAACTATGAACCAGAATAGCACTAAGTTCCTTGACTTTGCAAGAAGTCATGGACTTAGGGTGGCTGGTTCATGGTTTCAGCGCCCACAAGCTCATCGCTGGACTTGGTATTCCAACGCTGGTGGTGTGGCAAAGGAGATTGACCATGTCCTCATTGACGGTCGTTAGAGGATGATCCAGAACTGCAGGGTCTACCGGAGTGCTCAGTTCCTCAATACTGACCACAGGCTTGTTGTAGCAACTCTAAAGCTGCACCTTAAATCCTGGAGAATGGTACCATCCCAGCCGAGGCTGGATGTTGCCAAGCTCAGGGATGAGAGAGTAGCTGAGGAGTTTGCGAACAGGCTGAGTGGACACTTGGGGGTCTGGGTGCTTTGGGGGGTCCTGAAGAGTTGTGGAGCGCCTTCAAGACCACCGTCCTTGATGTTGCCGGTGGATGCCTTGGAGCTCACCGCAGGGCAAAGAAGAATTTTGTCTCTCAAGGGACACTGGATACCATTGACCAGAGTCGCAGGGCCAGGCTGAATGGCAGAGCTGAGCTGTTCAGGGAGCTGAGGCGTAAAACTGTACGTGCACTGAAGGTGGACAAGGAGGCCTATGTGCGAGGAATCTGTGAGGGGGTAGAGCATCACCTGTGGACATGTGATTCTCGTCCCGCTTACAGGGGAATTCGCGCATTACGTTCATCCAAGCCCATCCCTCGGAGCACTACAGTTCGAGCAGAGAGTGGTAGGCTCTTGACAGAGGAGTCTGAAGTGAAGGCCCGCTGGGCCGGTTACTTTGAGCGGTTGTACCAGGCTGATCCCCCAACTGTCGAGTTGGACGTCAAGGGTGTTACATTCCCTGTTGCTGACCCTCGAATCAACTGTGGTCCACCTACGCTTGTGGAAACACAGGCTGCGGTGAACCAGTTGAAACGGGGCAAAGCTCCAGGGATCTGTGGCATCCATGCTGAACTTCTCAAGGTTGGTGGAAATGCTGCACTCGTGTCGTTGCATGCAGTTTTGTGCTCCGCCTGGAACACAGGCATCATCCCAACTGACTGGAAGAGGGGCCTTGTTGTCCCTCTCTGGAAAGGGAAGGGTGATCGCCAAGACTGCAACAACTACCGAGGGGTGACGCTGCTCTCAGTGCCGGGCAAGGTCTTTGCTCGGATAATTCTCGATAGGGTTCGCCACCATCTGCTTGAGCACCAGCGTCCAGAGCAGTCAGGCTTTACAGCAAAGAGGTCAACGATTGACCGTATCCTTGCACTTCGTGTCCTCACCGAACGCAGACGAGAGTTTGGGCAGGGGCTGCTTGCAGCCTATGTTGATCTCTGTAAAGCGTTCGATTCAGTGAATCGGGATGTCCTCTGGAGGATTCTTGGTCTTCGTGGGGTGCCACCAAAACTGATCGATCTGATGTTTGAACTCTACTCTGGTACTGAGAGTGCTGTGAAGTGTGGTGGTACCATCTCTGACTTATTTCCAGTTGTTACTGGAGTTCGTCAGGGATGTGTACTTGCCCCCACACTTTTCAGCACTTGTATGGACTGGATTCTAGGGAGGATGTCGGAGAGATCAAGTTGCGGTGCGTCATTTGGGAATGTCAAGATCTTGGACCTTGACTTTGCAGATGATGCAGTCATCTTTGCGGAGACTTTAGACATCCTCTTGGGGGCCCTCGAGGTGCTGAATGAGGAGTCGGAGCCGTTGGGATTACGGGTTTCTTGGGTCAAAACTAAGATCCAGGCTTTCGGTGACATCTTGGATGCTGCTGTCCTGTCTGTGTCTGTTTGTGGTGAGGATGTTGAGGTCGTGGAGAGATTCACTTACCTTGGCAGTGATATTCATGTCTCTGCTGGCTGCGAGTCAGAGGTCAATAGACGTCTGGGTCGGGCCTGGGGAGTCATGGATTCACTGGATCATGGGGTGTGGCGCTGCCGGTACCTGTGCGGGAGGACGAAAGTCCGAGTCTTCAGGTCCTTGGTACTTCCAGTCTTGCTCTATGGATGCAAGACTTGGACTCTGACCAAGGATCTGAGACGGAGACTTAATTCCTTTGGTACCAGGTCTCTTCGGAGAATCCTTGGCTATCGCTGGTCGGATTTTGTGTCCAACGAGCGGTTGCTGAGAGAGACTCAGATGAGATTTGTTACCTGCATAGTCCGTGAGCGTCAGTTGCGGCTGTATGGACATGTGGCTCGTTTTCCTGACTCTGATCCTGCTCACCAGATTCTCTCAGCGAGGGAGTCTCATGAGTGGAGGAGGCCAGTGGGTCGACCACGTGCCTCATGGGTGCAACAGGTTGACCATCATCTCAAGGAGATGGGGATGGGCCTGGCATCTGCCTGGGGGATGGCCAGACGGAGGCCCCTGGAGTACCGGCGGAAAGTGGACGCAGCGACGTGCTGTTCTGGCACATGCTCCCATACCTGACCTGACCTGATGGAAAGCGAACATTCATCGCAAACTGTTTTTTTTTTTTAAGTTTTAGGTCAGAGATGAAATTTAACACATTTCTTGATGGATGCAATCAACGTGAATTCAGAGAATGGAGAGAAGAAAGTGTGTGACCGTTGGATTTTTAAGGCAAGGAATGAAGGAGAGGTCGAAATGAGAGAAGTCTGTTAAAATAGCAGAAGAGTAGTGCATTCTGAAACAGTAAAGAGCACCACATGTGTGAGAGAGGAAGATGAAGCATTATATGATCATTTTTGTTGTTATTGTTAATGTTTGAGAGTTTTCAACAGATTAGGTCATGGAAGTGTTGTAGAAAAAAATTGAGGAAGAAGAATTGAAGGAGGAAGAATAAGAAGCAGAATCGGGAGAAGGTTAGCGTGTTTTTTTTTTTTAAGATAAGAAATTGAGAGATTTGCTGGGAGAATGGGGGACGTTAGGAAAGTGTGGAGGATAGAAATTGAAGGTAATGGGGAGAAAAAAACAAAAAAAACGATCGAACACTAAGGGGAACCGATAGGCCTCAAGCCAAGGCCAAAGCCTAGGCCTCAAACACCCGGTAAGACAATGTCGATAAAACTCACAAAATAGCATGCTTTTTGAAACAAAACCGAACTAGAAACACACAGTAACATGTAGGTGAGAAAATTAAACAGTTAAAACGGGACAAATAACGACCAGAAACTTAACTTTGAGAACGTTAGCAGAGAGCCCCGAAGGAGACCTCTCGACGCTCCAAACCCGGAACTGATTTTCGATCGGTGTTCGCTTTTATGGCATGTTATATTAACGGTTCGTTCAAAGTATGGGAACAGGTGCAACATGACGCTTGAAATGGGATCCAGCTGAAGTGTGGTTCATTTTGGCGGGAAATTAGTGGTTTGATCCACGGCCTCTCAGACTCAGACTCTGACTTATTAACATCTATTCACATTTCCACGTATGACTCAAGACCTTATTTGTGATGGCAGTACCAGCAACCAGCAAATCTGGAGAACGTTCTTACCAGGATAAATTTCTGGACCTTGGATTTTACTACGTGGTGGATAAAAGTTGGGGCACAGAGGCCTCAGTGTGTGATTTGTTTTGAAGTACTTTCTACGGAGTATATGAAACAAAATAAGTTGCAGAGGCATTTGACTACAAAACATGCACCTTATCAGGATAAGGAGAGAGCGTTCTTTGAGAGGAAACTTCTTGCACTCAAGAATACGCATCTTGACAGAGAGGGTACATGCCATCAGACCAATTCTCGGGCATTAGAGGCCTCGTATAGAGTGTCGCTCCATGTTGCCAAGACTAAAAAGCCTCACTCCATTGCGGAAGAACTTGTGCTGCCATGTGCAAATAACATGGTATCTCTGATGGTTGGGGAGGAAGCGGCGAAGAAACTGGCAGTTATACCCCTCTCTGACAACACCATCCAACGCAGAATTGAAGATATGAGTCTGGACGTAATGGCTCAGGTCATACAGACGATCAAGGAATCGCCGTGGCAAGCCATGCAGTTGGACGAGTCCACTGATATCGCATCGTACGTGCAACTCATCGTCTGGGTCCGCTTCATCAATGCTGATAACTTTGTCGAAGTGCCTCTGCTCATCAAACCATTGGAGGCCACCACCAAAGGCGAGGACATTTTTGGGAAAGCAGAGCAGTTTTATCGTGATCATGATCTGGACTTCGGAAAGTTGCTCGGTTCGACAACAGATGGCGCGCCAGCAATGTTAGGAGTGCATTCTGGATTCAAGGCTAAATTGCTTGAGGTGGCTCCTCAGACCTCCATGGTACACTGCATGATTCACCGAGAAGTGCTCGCCTCTCGTACTTTGCCAGAAACCTTGCAGAGCATGCTCTCAGAAGTCGTAAAAATGGTGAATCACATCAAATTGAGCGCCCTCAACACTAGGTTATTCAGGCTATTCTGCCAGGAGATGGACGCCAACCATAAGAATTTACTATTCTACACTCAAGTCAGGTGGTTATCTCGAGGAAACCTTCTTCTGTGCGTTTACGAGCTCAAAGATGAACTGAAGGAGTTCCTACACACACAAGGGAAAACGGCATGGGTAGCGTTGCTTGAGTTGATGTTGCTATCAGTTGACTGTGCTATCTCGTTGACATCTTTGAACGTCTCAATGTCCTCAACCGCTCCCTCCAAGGCAAAGATGCCAACCTCATGATTTTTCACGAGAAAATGAGTGGATTTCTGGCGACTCTGAAATTACTGGCAGACAGAACAGCTGTTAAGCACTTCAGCCTTTTCCCCCGTCTGGTGGAGCATCTAACGACCTGTCAGTACGATGATACTGAGCTCGACAGTCTTTCTGGGGAGATAGCACGTCACCTTCGGTCGCTCATTGAACAGTTCGAGCACTATTTCCCTGATCTGGATGTGCAGTCCTTTTCTGTGGTTCGGGACCCTTTCACGACTCCACTGGACTCGATTGCTGATGAAGATGATACAGTACAGGAAGAGCTTGTACAGCTACAGCAGGATTCAGGAGCGCAGGCTCTTGCACGGATGAATTCGTTGTCGACATTCTGGTGCAAAATGCTGCCATCGTACCCGACCCTGTCATGGCGCGCCATTAAGGTTCTCATGCCATATCCTTCATCATACTTTTGTGAGCAGTCGTTCTCCACCATGGTGGTGATTAAAACAAAGTACAGAAATTGCCTAGAAATGGAGCATGATATGATCCTGGCATTGTCATCTACTTCTCCACGAATAGAGTAGTTGGTTTCTGAAAAACAGGCTCATCCTTTTCACTGATATATCTAAATATCATTCGGACTAAACTTCTGAAACATTCAACTGTATTATTTGGATACTGTCGGCTATTCTCCGTTTACTCGTCTATGAAAACATGACAGTGAATAAAGTAAACAGTAAATGTTCTTGTGTCATATGAAATCTTATCTTATATATTATGAATTGGGTTTTGAATCTTTTTGGTTGCACGATGTAGAGAGGTTCTGAAATTGGGTCGCCACTAAAAAAAAGTTTGAAAACCACTGTTCAAGTGTATTAATAGTATTGTTAAGCAAAATAACTTGCATTGAAGAACTAATGGGTATATAAAGAGAAATAGGAGGTAAGAGGAATATAGAAAGACAAGCAAAGGGACAGAGAGGTAAGAGAGAGTAAACTTTGGCCCATGTATTTGCTCTTACATCATAGCTTCAATGCCTTTCATCGTTGTGAAAGTCAGGGAGGCAATGCGAGAGGAGATGATGGGTTAGCAGGTGGGGTAAACAGAAAGATCTACACTAACAAGATGTTAAAACTCTGCTGTTGGGTATAGAAAGAAACAGAGAAGACGAATGTAATGAGAATTGTTAAGAAACTTATAACGTGCAGACAAACACAGTGGAAGGAAGAAGAACAAATTTAAACACTAGAGGAACAGGAGAAAGAAAGTGCAGGTAAGAAAAAGTGTCTTAAAATCTGTTTTATAAAGCAAAATCTGGTTGAGGAATACGGAGTGGGAGAAGTGGGTTTTGTTCTTACATATGGCAGTTTGGATGCCAGGTAGCTATCATCTTTTGGAAGCATGGCTGTGCCATTGATGCTGTGCCCCTCTACAGGTACACTGGTACTCATTTCATGGACCTCATAAGGATGACAGGCTGTCAACCCACCAGGTGTTAATTGAATGGAGGCGGGGCTCAAATGCAGAACTATGAGATCCTAAACCAACCACACCAGCTGCTAAACCAACACCAGGCTGGAGGGGTGGGTGATGGTTCTCCACTGGACATATATTTCTAAACGTCTTCAGAGAACCTGGTGAAATTGGACAAAACAAAAAATATCCCATTCTTTCAAGAGATTCACCATAAAATCTTCAATTGTTTTGCAGTTTCAAAAATTAGATGAAGAAATGAATACATACTGATATTCATGTTGCAGAATAACTCGGCAGAGCTTTAAACACAAAGAACATGACAAGCCTGTTGCAATGTACAGCATGACCCAGCCATGTGAAATATTGGTTCTTTCAGCCTCCAGATATTTATCTAATTCCTTTTTTAAACTGCTGAACTCCTTTTGCCTCTAGTAGCCTCATTATGTTTCATGAAAGCCCACACATACCCACCCCCCTTGCTTTTTGCAGATGCTTCACATTTGAAGAACAAAGATGGATGGTTTACCTGCAATGATATACGAGACGATAGAGACACAATAAGAATTTCTTTGCTCCATTATCTCTTATATCCCCATGTCGTATGATTTAACAATTAGTTTAACTTAAAAGTATTTAATATTTATAAATGAAGATTTTAATTTCCACATACGAATACGGGGCTGGCAGGGATAGCCGAGCCATGAGGTCTGTGCACTCTCCTCTGAACTCTCGGCCGAGCTGTAAACTGTCATCCTGATGGTTTGCAGGTATCAATGTGTGTGCTTTCCCTTTGGATAGATGTTAAACTGGTTGTCTCATCTGCGAGCATTAGTTAATGGACATTAACTATCCCATGGTGTAATGTGCGAAGAGTAGGTGAGCCATCGTTGACGCCCTGAGAAAAATTACAAATTCCTGCACACTCATCCAAGGATCTTGCGGCGGCATGGTGACCGATGAAGGATTTTAACCTTAACCAAATAAACTGCTTCAAAATAGCCGACGTTCCGTATCGAGCATGGTGCAATAGTAGATTTTACTCCATATGTTTTGCATGGTTGACATAATATGGTGGAATTGGCAGGATTCCACAGAGGTAGTGTACTTACCATTAAGCTGACCAGTGTGGACTCTATTTTCGGCATTACTAGGAACTGTAACCTTAGTGTTTTACAGGCAGAGAGTTGCATCAATGAGTGGGCTGTCATTTGGATGGGACCTCAAGCAAGGTGCCAAATCTGCCAAGGATTTGCTGCTGGTGGACGTTAAAGATCCCACGGTGTCTTTCACAAAGAACAGGCGATTGTGTGCCACTGCCCTGGAAAGCATTCCAAATGTCTGCCTTGAATACTGCTGGGAAGACAATGGCAAACCGCTGAGTGTAATCTTTGCCACAAGACCACTTTGGCAGTGAATGAACCTGCCTTTGAGCAGAATACCAAACAGGCAGACCGAGGTTTGGTGGAGGACCGCAGCTCTACTTTAGTGAACTATATTATTTCTTTCGTCGTGACTGCAAATTGGACAGCTGGCTTGGGTATCCCCACCAGGAGCATCACGCTGTGCTGGCACGCCATTGCAATAAGCAGTTATAGTGGGTCTCAATCGCGAACAGGCTATGAATGAAAGCATTTACCCCTCCAAGATAATTAAATATATCATTTATGCTGATGAGGAAATTGCTTGAAAAATCTGTCCAAAACTTGTTAATATAAGCAATTGAAAATCCACGTGAGCGCAACGCACAACTCATTTTGGGAAGGAGTCAGTGGTACTTTCCTGTGGATGCACCTATCTATCAATATATATATATATATATATATATATATATATATATATATATATATATATATATATATATATATATATATATATATATATATATTGAGGTATATATATATATATATATATATATATATATATATATATATATATATATATATATATATATATATATATATATATATATATATATATATATATCCCTCTCTCTCCTTCCGTCCATGATAAAATGGCCTGAGAACACAACTAATATTGTGGATCCACTATGGACACTTTGATGATGATGATGATAATCTGGATGGCCAATGAATGAGATAGTGAGAAAGTTGAAGGGCTATTCCGATCTGCCGTTCTCCCTCGTCTTCTTCATACATTTTGGTATCGGCTTATCCCGTTTCAATTTTTTTTTTTAACCTTGTCCAGGCTCGTATGAGAGCAAACACACAACACACATCAAAGGGGGGGCATGAGACAGGTGGGGAGGGAGTGGGAAGAAAAAAATAGTGGGGAACAGAGACATTTGGAGATCTGTGGAAGGGAGAGGGATGGGACGGGGAACATGGGGAATAGAAGATGGACATTACAGGGACTTTCAGGAAGGAAAGCAGGGAATTTGAAGGAAGTGGGCTTGGGTGGATTATTGGCGGAAGAAAAGATCGAGGATTTGGATGGGTGTTGATAAGAGGTGGTGGTGAACAGTTGTTTTGAAGGCCTGGAGGGAAGAATGGGAATGAATAGAGTGAGGGAGTTTATTCCAAAGGCGGGAAAAAAAAGGAATGAAAGAGTGAAGGTGAGCAGCGATTCGTGATTTTGGTAGTTTTACCAGAGGTGGTTGTTGGCGGACCTTGAGCGCCCTGTGGAAATGTGGTGGGGACAAATCGCAGAGAGAGCAGGGGGGTGAGGCTGGAGAGGAGACGGGAGAAGACAGAAAGACCACCGACCAACCTGCGGTGATTGAGTGAGAGGCCCAAAGACTCAGCCTCATTGCGGGAGATGCCAATGATCCAAAATGCCTTGATTTCTACAACGTGAAGCCGAGAAAGGTGGGAGGTAGGAGCACCAGCCCAGAGTGGAGAGCAGTACTCCATCAGGCTGCAGACAAAAGCTTTGTAAGTGGTCAGGAGCTCAGGTGGGCTGAGGAAGGACCTTGCACGACGGAGGATTCCCAGTCGGCGACTGGCTTTGGAGGCGAGGTTTGAAATGTGTATTTCCCAGGAAAGGTAATGGCAGATAGTGAGAGCCAGAAGCTTGAAAGAAAGGACTTCTTCCAGAGGATTGGTGAGAAAGTGGATGGGGGGGGGGTTCTAAACGGTCCTTTCGAAGAGACATAGTGAGAGTGTGAGATTTGTCCGGATTGAAAGACATGTTCCATGTGTTGGACAAGTTTGTGATTTTATCCAGATCTGCAGAGAGCGAAGAAGCTGCTGCTTGCCGGTCTGAGGGATGACCGATGGTACGGCAGAGGGTGGAGTCATCAGCAAAGAGATATAGAGGATTTTCCAGAGTCAGAGAGATAATTGATGAAAACCAGAAAAAGAACAGGGCCCAGAATGCTACCTTGAGGAACTCCAGCCTGGACAGGAAGAGGGGATGAAAGAACTCCATTTAGGCCCACACGTTGACTGCGACAGGAGAGGAAGTCTACGAGCCATGAGTGGAGATGGCCTTGGATACCAAAGGAAGAGAGTTTGGTGAGTAGTGCAGGGTGCCAGACTGTCAAAAGCACATGATATCTCCAGGGATACGGCTCGGATTTCCTGTCTAGCATTGAGGGCTTCCATCCATTGTTGGGAGAGCAGAAGCAGCATACCCAGGGTAGAGTGACCTGGTCTGAATCCAAATTGATGATCAGAAATCAAGCCATTGGAGAAGAGGAAGGATTTGATGTCTGAAGCGATGATTGATTCCATAACCTTGCTGATGATTGGGAGAAGGCTGATTGGTCTGCAGTTGCAGGGATCTGTTTTTGCACCTTTTGGTGCAGGGCAGTGATGTTTGCTGATTTCCAAGCAGATGGCAGATGGCCTTGAGCAAATGAGAGGGTGAATAGAACAGAGAGAGGGTGAGCAAGAGCAGAAGAGCAGGCTTTGAGGACACGTGGGCTGATGCCGTCTGGACCGGTTGCAGAATCTGAGTCGAGGTTTGACAGCAAGCTCTCCACCTTGTCAGCAGAAAAGGACACAGAGTCCAGGGATAGTTGGGTGCGACTGGGTAAGGTGGGTAGAGAAAGTGATGGGTTTTGGACACAAGATTTAGCTGCAAACACCGAGTTTAGGCATTCAGCTTTTTCACGTGCGGTATCAGCAGTGCTGCCATTTGAGGTAAGGGGGGGGGATGGAGGGGGAACATACACCAGAAACAGACTTGATTAGATGCCACCAGGATTTTGAGGAGGGAGAGAGGTTTGAGAGTTCAGACTTGAGATGAGAAAGATGTTGTTTTCTGGCTCTCCTGAGGGTAGATACACACTTGTTCCGAGCTTTATGGAAGGAATTGAGATTGCCCTCAGTTGGTTTTGCTTTCCATAAGGCAAAGGCAAGTTGTTTCCGGACAACTGCCTCACCACAATCTTCAGTGAACCAAGGGCGGGAGGAAGGGTAGGACAACTGAAGACGAGAGGGGATAAATCTGTGTATGAGGGAGAGCAAGTTTCTTTGAAAGAATTCCCAGGATGAGTTGATGTTGGAGAAAGTAGAGATAGGAGACCAGTCTATAAGTTTGAGGGCCGCTTGGAGACCCTGCCAGTCAGCTTGATTGAAAGGCCAGACTCGACGGTGGTGAGGTGGTTCTCTGATAATAGCCAGAGAGATGTCCACTTTGACAAGGACGTGGTCAGAAGAACCGATTGGCGCGGAGAAAGAGCGGCAGATATTGTCAGGGAAATTTGTCAAAATCAGATCCAGAAGAGATGGAGTACCATTGGTTGAGATCCGGGTTGGGAAGTTGACCGATTGAGTCAGTCCCAATGAGTCGCAGAAAGCTTTTGCTGAGGTGCCATGGCAGGTAAGAGAGGTACCCACACTTAGCCAACTGGCATGATGAGAATTGAAGTCGCCACATATGAGAAAGAGAGAGAGTTTGGATGAGAAGAAAGAAGTTGGTCCATGTTTTCAGATAGTGAGGTGTAGATGGAGTCATCACTCTTAGGTGGACGGTACAGTACACATATAAACATGAGGTGGGAGTGGAGGGAAAGCTGTAGCCAGAGGTATTCCTGGTGGTGTGGGGAGTGAGAGCAGTGTATGGAGAGTGAGGAATAGAGTATTTGATGAAGAGAGCAACTCCTCCACCAGGGCGAGGCTCAGGTCTGTCAAATCGGAGGAGGGAGTAACCAGGGAGAGATGCTTGGGACTCAGACAAGTCTTGGGGGAGGAAAGTTTCTGTTAGGCAGATTATGCCTGGTTCGTCAGTGGCAACCTGTATGGAAAGATCTGAAAGGTTGGAGCGAAGGCCCCGAATATTTGAGGTCCATACTTTTGATGAAGAGGCAGGGGAGGAGGCTTTGGGTGCAGGGGGTGGGGTGGAGGGGGAGGGTAGGACAAGGGATGAGGGGGGGAGGTAGCGGGTGTTGTTGAAAGAGTGTGGGGGATTGCAGAATAGCTCGAGGAGGGGGCCGAATGAGGAGGAGAAAAGGCTCTGTGGTGCTGGGGGAGAGGGGGGGACAAGAGAGGGGGAAGAAGGCAGTTGAGGATTTGAGGAGGTGGAGTGAAGAGATGGAGGTGAGAGGGCAGTGGAAGGAGGCAGCTTTGTGGATGGGAGGGGGGGCAACTTTGGGAAAGATGAGTGAGGGGGATGAATGGTGGGAGAAAGGTGAGGGGGGAGTTTTTGAGAGAGGTGAGAGGGAGGCTTGGAGGGAGAAGAGTGGGATGGTTGCTTTGAGAGTGAGGGGTGAGAGGAGTGAGTTGGCATTGAAGTTGGAAAAAAATAATTGTTGATGGAAAGCGAACATTCATAGCAAACAGGGGTTTTTAAAAGTTTTAGGTCAGTTATGCGATTAAACACAGTTCTTGAGGAATGCAATAAAGGCGAATTCAGAGAATGGAGAGAAGAAACGTTGCAACAGTTGGATTTTTTAGGCAAGGTATGAAGGAAAGGTCGAATTGAGAGCAGTCTGTATAAATAGCAGAAGAGTAGTGCATTATGATACAGTAAAGAGTACCACACGTGTGAAAGAGGAAGATGAAGCATTATAAGAGAACGTTTTTGTTATTATTATTAATGTTTGAGAGAGTTTTCAACAGATTAGGTCATGGAAGTGTTGTAGAAAAAAAAATCTGGGAAGAAGAAGAAGAGGAGATGAAGAAGAAGAATCGGAGAAAGGTAGCGTTTTTTTTTTTTAAGATAAGAAATAGAGTGATTAGTTGGGATGGGGGACGTTAAGAAAGTGGGAAAGATAGATATTGAAGATAATGGGGAGAAAAAACAAATAAACACGATCGTATACCGGGTGGAACAAAGGGTAGGCCTCAAGCCTCAAGGATAGGCCTCAAGCACCCAGTAAGACAAGTTCGACGAAATCTCACAAAATAGCACGATTTTTGAAACAAAACCGAACTAGGAACACACAGTAACATATAGGTGAGAAAATAAACAGTTAAAACGGGACAGATAACGACCGGAAACTTAACTTTGAGATCGTCAGCAGGAAGCCCCCAAGGAGACCTGCCAATGCTCCAAACCCAGAAATTCAACATTCTCAGTGAAGGGAAAAATCTTCTTCTTCTGCTTCTTCTTCATCTTCTTTCACGAAGAACCACCTTTGCCCACCGCCACCTCCTCCTCCCCCCTCCAGAAACAAACAAACAAAAAAAACATTTTTTTTTCCAAAAACCAGAAAAAAACAATTTGCCTTCTAAAAGATGGAGGTGAAGAGATGGAGGTGAGAGGGCAGTGGAAGGAGGCAGCTTTGTGGATGGGAGGGGGGGGGCAACTTTGGGAAAGATGAGTGAGGGGGATGAATGGTGGGAGAAAGGTGAGGGGGGAGTTTTTGAGAGAGGTGAGAGGGAGGCTTGGAGGGAGAAGAGTGGGATGGTTGCTTTGAGGGTGAGGGGTGAGAGGAGTGAGTTGGCATTGAAGTTGGAAAAAAATAATTGTTGATGGAAAGCGAACATTCATAGCAAACAGGGTTTTTTAAAAGTTTTAGGTCAGTTATGCGATTAAAGTTATGCCAACCACTGCGCCAACACCAGGCTCACTATATATATATATATATATATATATATATATATATATATATATATATATATATATATATATATATATATATATATATATATATATATATATATATATATATATATATATATATATATATATATATATATATATATATATATATATATATATATATATATATATATATATATATATATATATATATATATATATATATATATATATATATAGTGAGCCTGGTGTTGGCGCAGTGGTAAGGATAGTGGCTTGGGACCCAAGAGGTCCTGAGTTCAAGCCCCGTTGGGACACTGAATTAATATATATATATGTATATGTATATATATATATATATATATATATATATATATATATATATATATATACATGTGTATATATATATATATAATGTGTATATATATATATATATATATATATATATATATATATATATATATATATATATATAAATATATATAAACCAAGTCGAAAACACCAGGGGGTTGACTCAGCCTGCCATCCTTCCGAGGTCGGCGAAATGAGCACCAGTTGTACTGGGCCCGGTGTATGCCCCGGTTAGAATAGGTGTACCATATCCCTGTGTGTCGTAAGAGGTGACCAGGGTTGCGTCAGGAAGGGCATCCGGCGTAAAAACCAATGCCAAATCATTATGCGGACAACAAAACGAATTTCCATACCGGATCGGTCGAGGCCCGGGTTACCAACGACCGCCACCGGTACCGGTGGTCAGCAGGGTACCAGTGGAAATTGTGCTACTGCTGGGCGAAGGAGGAGAAGGAGACGGGGAAGGCGAGTCCGGAGGCAGCGGGAGAGGGGGAAGGGTAGAAGTGTGGAGGTGAGAGTTGGAACTCTGAATGTTGGGACGATGACTGGCAAAGGGCGAGAGTTGGCTGATATGATGGAGAGAAGAAAGGTGGACATACTGTGTGTACAAGAGACCAAGTGGATGGGGAGTAAGGCGAGGAGCATTGGAGGTGGTTTCAAACTGTTCTACCATGGTGTGGATGGGAGGAGAAATGGTGTCGGGATAATCCTGAAGGAAGATCATGTCAAGAGGGTATTGGAGGTGAGGAGGGTGTCTGACCGAGTGATGAGTGTGAAGTTGGAAATTGAAGGGGTGATGATGAATGTCATCAGTGCATATGCCCCACATATGGGGTGTGAGATGGAATATAAAGAAGATTTCTGGAGTGAGTTAGATGAAGTGGTGGAGAGTGTATCCAAGGATGAAAGAGTGGTGATTGGAGCAGATTTCAATGGACATGTTGGGGAAGGGAATAAAGAGGATGAGGAGGTGATGGGGAGGTACGGTCTCAACAAGAGAAATGTGGAAGGGCAAATGGTGGTAGAGTTTGCAAAAAGAATGGAAATGGCAGTGGTAAACACGTATTTCAAGAAGAAGGAGGAACACAGGGTGACATACAAGAGTGGAGGAAAGTGCACACAGGTGGATTACATCTTAAGTAGGAGATGCAACCTGAAAGAGATTAGTGACTGTAAGGTTGTGGCAGGGGAGAGTGTAGCTCGACAGCATCAATTGGTGGTCTGTAGGATGACTTTGGAGGTGAGGTTGAGGAAGAGAGTGAGGGCTGAACCAAGGACCAGATGGTGGAAGCTGAAGGAGGAAGACTGTTGCGTGAAATTTAGGGAGGAGGTAAGACAGGCGTTGGATGGTGGTAAAGATGGGTGGGATGATTGGGCAACGACAGCAGAAGTTGTGAGGGAGATAGCTAGGAAGGTACTTGGTGTGACATCTGGACAGAGGAAGGAAGATAAGGAGACTTGGTGGTGGAATGAGGAAGTACAGGAAAGTATAAGGAAGAAGGGGTTGGCGAAAAAGAAGTGGGATAGTCAGAGAGATGAAGAAAGTCGGCAGGAGTACAAGGAGTGGCGTCGAAAAGCAAAAAGAGAGGTGGCTAAGGCCAAGGAAAAGGCATATGACGAGCTGTATAAGAAGTTGGATACAAAAGAAGGGGAAAAGGATTTATACTGATTGGCAAGACAGAGGGACCGAGCTGGGAAGGATGTGCTGCAGGTTAGGGTGATAAAGGACGCAAATGGGAATGTGCTGACGAGCGAGGAGAGTGTGTTGAGAAGTTGGATGGAGTACTTTGAGGAGCTGATGAATGAAGAAAATGAGAGAGAGAGAAGGTTGGAAGAGGTGGAGATAGTGAATCTGGAAGTGGGGTGGATCAGTAAGGATGAAGTGAGGACTGCTGTGAAGAAGATGAAAAGTGGAAAGGCGGTTGGCCCAGATGGTATACCAGTGGAGGCATGGAAGTGCTTAGGAGAGATGGCAGTGGGGTTGTTAACCAGATTGTTTAATAAAGTCTTGGAAAGTGAGAGGATGCCGGAGGAGTGGAGATTAAGTGTGCTGGTTCCGATTTTCAAGAATAAGGGTGATGTGCAGAGCTGTGGAAATTACAGAGGGATAAAGTTGTTAAGCCACACCATGAAGTTGTGGGAAAGAGTAGTGGAAGCTCGGTTGAGAGGAGAGGTGATGATCTGTGAGCAGCAATATGGGTTTATGCCAGGAAAGAGCACCACTGATGCGATGTTTGCTTTGAGAATGTTGATGGAGAAGTATAGGGAAGGCCAGAAAGAGTTACATTGTGTGTTTGTGGACTTAGAGAAAGCTTATGATAGGGTGCCAAGAGAGGAGTTGTGGTATTGTATGAGGAAGTCGGGAGTGTTGGAGAAGTATGTGAGGATTGTGCAGGATATGTATGAGGACAGTGTGACAGCGGTGAGGTGTGCGGTAGGAATGACGGACCGGTTTAAGGTTAAAGTGGGATTGCACCAAGGATCGACTCTGAGCCCTTTCCTGTTTGCAATGGTGATGGACAGGTTGACGGACGAGATCAGACTGGAGTCTCCATGGACCATGATGTTCGCGGATGACATCATGATCTGTAGGGAGAGTAGGGAGCAGGCTGAATCGAGCCTTGAGAGGTGGAGGTACGCACTGGAGAGAAGGGGAATGTTAGTCAGTAGGAGTAAGATGGAGTACATGTGCGTAAATGAGAGGGAGGGTGGTGGTATGGTGCAGTTGCAAGGAGTTGAGGTGGGGAAGGTGGATTGGTTTAAATACTTGGGATCAACTGTCCAAAGTAATGGAGAGTGTGGGAGAGAAGTGAAAAAGAGAGTGCAGGCAGGATGGAGTGGGTGGAGAAGAGTTGCAGGAGTGATTTATGACAGAAGGGTAGCTGCAAGAGTGAAGGGGAAAGTATACAAGACGGTAGTGAGACCAGCTATGTTGTATGGTTTGGAGGCGGTGGCGCTAACAAAAAGACAGGAAGCAGAGCTGGAGGTGGCAGAGTTAAAGATGCTGCGATTCTCGTTGGGAGTGACGAGGATGGATAGGATAAGAAATGAGTGTATTAGAGGGACAGCGCAGGTAGGACGGTTTGGAAACAAAGTGAGAGAGGCGAGATTGAGATGGTTTGGACATGTGCACAGGAGGGAAACGGAGTATATCGGGAGAAGGATGTTGAAGATGGAGCCGCCAGGCAGGAGGAGAAGAGGAAGGCCAAAGAAGAGGTTCATGGATGCGGTGAGGGCGGACATGCGGGTGGTTGGAGTGTCAATGGAAGATGTGGAGGATAGAGCGAAATGGAGACAGTTGGTCCGCTGTGGCGACCCCTAACGGGAGCAAGCCGAAAGAGGAAGAAGAAGATATATATATATATATATATATATATATATATATATATATATATATATATATATATATATATATATATATATATTAATTGGACTCGTCTTGATGCGGCGAAGGCATGATGGGCCGAATGGCCTCCATGTGCGTCTAATTTCCTTGTGTATTCTTCTCATTCTTCTTTAACGGCCACAATTATTCCCGCATTCTTGTAGGTTTGGCCTGGGGAAGCTTGTCCCAAGTCTTTCACAAACTGACTGGCCAGGCCTGATGTTCGACTAAGGTTTGGGCTGGAATTTGTAATTTGTTCAGGGTGCTGGCGATAACTGACCTTCTGTTAACGAAGGACACCGTGGGATGTTTAACATCCACGAACGAATGTCGACAGGCAGGACGGCCAGTTTCAAGTCCATCCGTGGGACGGCGCACACATTGATGAATCGCTCTGCCTGTGAGACACCACAATGCCAGTTTATGGCTGGGTCGGGATTTCGAACCCAGGATAGACCACTCAGATGCGAAAGTGCGATGGAAGAATCTAGTGATAAATTCTTATGATATCTATATTTTGTTAGCTTTTTAATTGCTTAATTATTATTTTTCTGTCTTACATGCATTCCTATTTTCTGTGTCAATTTATACGTTGATTTTCACTCTTCCTTCCCACGTCTCCCTCACATCCAGTGAAGGACGTTTAAAACGTGTAATAGTGTCATGATCTTCCTGGCAGGTAGTGTATTCACTCCATCACACTGCTGGGCCCCAAACAGCATCTCTTTTCTCTCCATTCTCACTGCGGCAAGAACATTCAGAGCACCCCACGAGGTGTTGACACTCAAACGGTGAGAGTGCTAACCATCGTGGAGGCCGCTGCATGCTTATGGGCTATGAGCTCTTCGCTATCTCCAGGCCCAAGCTGTGAGTTTGCCTAAATGACCTCCAAATGCTGGAAGGCTTCTTGATGGAACGTTACCAAATTGCCGAGCGCAAACGCAGCCAAGCAAGATCAAGCGAATCGTGTGGGCATCTGGCTGCTGCAGATTCCATGTTGTCCAACTCGGACAAAATATGTACTAAAAACAGCCTTCTTGATAGATGTCAGCTCACATCCATCTGGACGTCTCCCCAAATTGGACTGTACGTCATATACAGTTGGGAAAGTTCATGAAAACAAAGCTTGGGCCAAATGATCCTTCTTGCTGCACTTTGTATTATAAATAGTTAATTCATTGTCATTGTAAGGAAATTAGGTCGCTTCTCTTCGGCATGGTCTCTCACCAAATCATCAAATTGTTTTGGAAGGTAGCGAGTGTCCTTGTACTGGAACGTGCTGTGTTGTTTATTTCCAAATCTATCTTTGGAGCCTTTGCTTAGATGAGGTAGGATGTGCAGCACCTGAGGTCAATGCCGATTCCACATCGTGGTATTAAGGCTGAGAGGAGGACAGGTAAAGAATAATGTGTGATGGAAAATGTGATTTCAGGATCAGGAAGAAGCCAAAGGTCAAACCTGGATTCTGGGTACTCCATTAATGTGCACTCCACAGTGAAGATATCGCACTGCTCTCACGAATCCATGCTGTTAATGGTGTATAACTGGGTGCTGGCAGTGGAGAAAGCAAACCAAAAGAGTGCTGGTGAGCTGAAATGAAAATGCGAGCGTCGGCAGAGCAGCGGGACCCCGTAGGGCATCTTACAAAAGAAAAAGTAATGGGCATTATCTGGCACCAAAAGTGCTTTCCTGCAATCATTTGTTTCTCACAGATTGCACAAGCCGAGAAACATTAAAAAAAATAAAAGAATGAAATAAAAACAGGTAAACCAACCGACTACCTTATAGTAATTAGATACAGGTGATCTGAGCCAACTCAACCATCCTATCCACACCCTCTCCCTCAAAAAACCGAGCCAACTTGATAGTCCTATTCAGTGAGATGGACACTCCTAAAATCTATTCGGGGTTTGAATCTTCATCGAGTGATAAACTCTCACCCTCGTGTTTCACATGTGTGGTGATGCATCGGTGTGCGTGCCTTCTACCGGAAGGATGTCGTCAGAGGACCGGTCTGCCAGCACTGGTATGGCTGTTGGTGGACTTTAAAGATCCTATGGTGTCTTTTGTGGAAAATATGCGAGGTACCACCAGCATCCTGGAGAAATTCCAAATTTCTGCCACTGACAGTACAGTCAAACATCAGACCAGGCCAACCGGTTCGTGAAAGACTCGGTCAAAAACGTTCCCCGGCCAATCATAGTACAGGAATGTGGGGGATAATTGGGTTGTTAAAAGTAGTAGTATAGTAGGAGGAGGAGGAGGAGTAGTTGTTGTTGTCGTCATCATTATTGCAGCAGCAGCAGCAGCGAAATATATATATATATATATATATATATATATATATATATATATATATATATATATATATATATATATATATACATATACATATATATATATATATATATATATATATATATATATATATATATATATATATATATATATATATATATATATATATATATATATATATATATATATATATATATATATATATATATATATATATATATATATATATATATATATATATATATATATATATATATATATATATATATATATATATATATATATATATATATATATATATATATATATATATATATATATATATATATATATATATATATATATATATATATATATATATATATATATATATATATATATATATATATATATATATATATATATATATATATATATATATATATATATATATATATATATATATATATATATATATATATATATATATATATATATATATATATATATATATATATATATATATATATATATATATACACACACACACGAGTCAATATCCCCACCTTATTCTCCATAGCTCTTTATTGACCCCACAGAATAATACTGCTGCTCATTTTTCAAAATAATCCCTGAAGAGTGAGATGCATTTGTACTGTTTAAATGTAAGCTTCCTGATGCGTGGAGTGTACAACTCGAAGGTTGGTGTGGAATCACACTCGGACAGCCTGCTTGACATCGTTGTGCCACTCCTTCAAGGGCCCAAAGACGTCGTACTCAGATGGGGAAAAGTCTTATGGCACAACCTCAGAGTTAAATTTGATGATGGCGTCTCCTGTTATACGTTCCATGCGAGGTCTACCGTTGTCCTGTTTCAGAAGTACACCCCCGGGACAGGAGACCAGGATGATGTGTGGATCTCGTTTTGCAATTGATGGAGCTGATCACAGCCTGTTCCTGGAATGAAAACAAAAGGGGACTTTTAATGCCTGGAACACCATCAGGATGATGTTGCGAACAGACTGCTGGACCTGAAACTTCTTCACGGGACATGTTAGAGGCTTCCTCTCCATGTTTTGTCTGTTTGTTTTACGGTTTGAAATTGAACACTCATGTCTCGTCCATGGTCACAATGCGAGACAGGAAGTCCTCATTTATTATGAAGGTGCTGGAGAAAGGCTGTAGACAGGTTTCCAAACACTGGGCCTTGTGGGCATCTGTAAGCATTTTTGGCATCCACCTGTATGACACCTCTGGAAAGTTGAGTTGGTCATGGACAATAATTGAATACATGAAACCATAAGCCGATGGCAATTTCATAGAAAATGTCACTTAACGTCACGAGTCCAATCACTAGGGATAAGCAACATTATGTGCAGGCCTGGCCTGTGCACGCTCTCTCAGGCCGCTGATCATTATGCACACACATCATATGCCTTCCTTCCCAAGGGACCTAATCAGGCCAAAATGCCCCAGGCACCAGCAAGTGTCCGTATTTATTCCCACGCAGCCATTCCAGGCCCACATGCTGATGTGAGGGGCAAATCAAGGAGTATTTTTTATTTTTACTGACCTAAAACAAAATCACCATTAAATCATCAATTTGTCTGCTCTGCTGAGTTTCTCGTTCAGTGTGACCTACCTTTGCATGTGTTTAGGTGAGGCGATGCACGTGTACCTTTTATCGGTGCGCTTCCGGGGCCACCACCTAGGACGCCTGCAGATCGGAGTTCAATGCGATGACGTGTCGGTTGAGTTTGTAGAATCGCCATTGCTCGTTGGCCACTGCGTGTTGCCGTTTCCTCATTTTGTTCAGCTACACAAAATCCGTGTTTTGCCATTTGTATTGACGGGGTGTAATGGGTGGGAACGTCCAGTTTCTCCCCAGTTAGAACAGCGTCTGCACCTGCAGTATGCCATGCCTCCAAAACCAACCTTTGTCTCACATGGCGTGGCGTCCTGGATGCAGGTTTCATCCAACTGAAATGTGTGGCCTGGCTACAGGCAGCGGCTTGCTGTAGCCGACTGCGTCCTATTGCCAAGCCGAGTTGCTCTATCTTATTCATCTCGGCTTCGTTTCAAATCAATTCCAGTTCCACCATAAGTTTCAACATCTATAAAACTTCGACAATGACTTTTTTAAACCTCTTCCAAATATCTCTGGTTGCTATTGGCATTGAAAGAACAAAACACGATCACTATATGAAAATTAATCAAAAGTTCTCGATCATTCAACTCATTGATCATATCTTTAAACAAAACCGAGAAATCCACAGAACGGTGGAATTCAGGCGCATCCGGATACACCCCAGTCAATAAAACACAGTGGTCATTGTTATCTTGCTTTGAACAAGTTTCTTTAGTGACCGAATCAATTCGGACAGGTGCCAGACCGATTTGAACACGAGTGCACAATCTTATCAACACCTTCCTCCTTCCACAAAAAACAACATTCCATCATGCAATGACTCATAAGGCCTACAATTCAATCAGCCAATGGAATTAGCCAACTGGTCAGGCACCCACCCAACCAAACAGTTCGAGAAACATCCAACAATGAGCTTGCTCAAGGCTTCGACGACATGTCTTCAACGGCCGAAGCTGTAGGTTGTCGTGATGTCTGCGAAATGTGGAAGGTGCAATAGCACGGTCAAGGAGGAAAGTAATTGCGTTCATCGGCTACACTGTTAAACTCGCACTATCTGTGGTGTAACACCTGTCAGGATGTACATTGGGGAAATTCAGTCGACATGTGCAGAATTCGGTACAGCTGCGAAGGAAGTCATACGTCATGCTGGAATGGGCATCAATATGCTGTCAGCATTTGGCTCAACTCTCTGGAATGGATTGACAACCAGATTGACAGGAAGCTATCTTCAATAGATGCTGTTGTTTGCCACGCTGGACATGAGCCAGATGAACTCCCCCCCAAAAAAGGAGTCAATATTGTTGAAGTGAAAATAAACCGGATTGACCGAAATAGAACAGGAATCAAAGAAAAGGAACTTCTCACTGCCTTGCATAACTAAATGAAAGAAGAAGTGTAAAGGAATAAAGAAAAGAGAGGATTGATAAAGCTGTTTAAGAAGATTATATCATGCCGAAAGATTAACATTGGGTGACGAACAATTGTGTCTCAAAGAAACAGAGCATGTACTCGTTTTCTGACACTAGTGATGCGACAGTCAGAGACAGAGTAGAGCAGGTCGTAATCCAAGCAGGTAAAAATAGGAGTTGCAACTTTTAATGCTGATGTCGTGTCTCCTTAAACCACAGCAGGAATTTGGCCGAGGTACTGGCACACAATCACCTACTCCTTTCAAACACACCGTGAGATCATTATGGTCCACAAGCAAGCGCAAACAAATCAGACAGCTATCTTGGCTTAAAGTCCCCTTGCAAATGACGGTGTGCTGTGTGATGCAAAGCGGTACCTGCAAAGTCACAGTGATGGTGGATATGAACCTGAAACTGAACACAATATTGCGAGATTTTTGGTCTGTACAATAGTGTAACACATCTAAGGGACAAGCAAGATGTGAAAACACATGAGGCACGGACATGAAAGCAGCTGGAAATCTTATCTGCAAATATGGAGGAACGTGAAGAACGTAAGAAGAACCTTGTTGAGAAATTGGTCGGAAAAGGTTGTCGTTGTAAATGACATCATAACCAAAAATAAAATACCAACAATAACAACATGTAATAATAATAATAATACCATTACGTTCATGCTGTAAAGGTGCATATGACTGCCAGGGCAGTTTTATTGGCAAGTAGTACAGTCCTGGACAAGTTGCCACTCTGACACAGGTTACCTCAAATGGTTATTGAAGGACGACAGGCTGAATTAACCCCACCTCGTGTTATTTCAAAGGGCTCAAAATAAGGACCTTTAGGTCCCAAGCCAGCCACCTTAACCGCTAAGCCAAAAACCAGGCTTACACCAACATGTGGTTAACAATAAATTTAAAAGAGTCAAAGTGTCTCATGAAGGGGAGAATACACTTACAATTAATAAAGTTTGTTTCAACAGGCAAAGTGTGGCACCAGGAAGAGCTTTTCAATAACAGGTCTAACAAGTAATCGACCAAGTGAATGTGGCAGATGATCCACAAGAGCAGATGCTTTTTTCAAAAAAAATTAAAACAAAATAATAATTCCATGCTGTTGACATGACCGAGCTCGCAGTGGAATTTTGATGCAAAACAAACCTATCTCTTGGTGACCAAAATCCTGAGCTGAGGCATCTGAGCTTCGACGGTTGATGACCAATATCTTAGTATATATACCATGAGCCCCTCCTAAACACAATGATGATCATGAACCCAAGTGCAACACCAGCACTTGTTGTGAAGGTCTTTAGCAACAAGGGGTACCTACCACATGTCCACCCTGTTTTGGTGCCTATTACCAGTTACACAATACCTTCAAGTTGTAGCCGGCAGGATAAACATCAACATTAAATGGGTAAACCGGCTCAGTTGCAGTCTTTGAAAATAAAGAACCGCATGCTTTCTAATGTGGTGTCAGCTATTATACTGCTAACCACAGCATCCAGTCAGGCGATATGGCTTTGGAAGACTTTTTTGGCAAGTTTGTTAGCCCACCCCCTGTGGAGAGGAATCAATACACATATGCGTTTTTGGCTCCCTGCATGTCATCAGTGCAAAGTAGATTCCCTCCAGAAAGTGTAAGCTCATAACATATGGCATGTATATGTATACAGGAGCCTGGTGTTGGCTTAGTGGTTAGGGTGGTGGCTTGGGATCCAAGGGTCCTGAGTTCAAGCCCCATTGGCTGCTGAATTAATACACCAGGGGGTTGACTCAACTTGTCATCCTTCTAAGGTTAGCAAAATAAGTACCAGTGTGTACTGGTAGAGGGGCACTACATCAGCAACACAGTCAAACTTCCAAGAAATTACAGCTACCCCAGCAGCGAAGCTGCCATGTGCAAGAAGAAGGTATGTATATATTTATATATTTTGTTTTTCTTTCTTTTGGCGACTCCAATTTCCCTTCTCCATCTGCTCTTGTCAAGTTGCCCATTCTTCTTCTCATCCCACAACTTCTAAATCTCTCGCTGAGGCATCCTTCCATTTGGTCTTAGGCCTTCCTCTTTTCCTTCTTCCTGGTAGCCCCGTCTCCATCACTTAACTCACCGCATACTCTCTCTCCTCATCAGATAACCAAACCAAGTTAATCTCTTCTCAGTTACTTTCTTTAATGTTTCCACAATCTTCACTGACCCCCCTGATGCTCCAGTTCCTGATCTTGTCCTTTCTCATCACTCCATCCATATATCTCCACTCTCATCTCATTCGCATCCAGTTTCTGTTCCTCCTTCCTTGATGTTGCCCAAGTTTCCGCACTATATAACAAGGCCGGTCCCAAAACTGTCTTGTAAGTTCATACTTTCAGTTTCAGCGGTACTTTTCAATCACACAATACTTCACTGTACGTCCTCCAATTATTCCAATCAGAACTAATCCGTTGCTTAAATTCCATTCCTATATTTCCATCTTTTGTACCACTGACCCCAAATACTTGAAGCCATTCACTTTCTCCAGATCTTCACCCATACCCTTTACACCTTCACCCAAATCCTCTTCCCACGGCTCAAAATTACATGTGTATATTGATTCTTTGGTCTACTGATCTTCATAATGAAATGGAAGACCACGAAGGAACCCGAAAAAGTAAAGAGCAAAGATGGAGTCATCAGGAGGAACCTGGATAGGATTCGGGTTTCAGCTGCTACTCCATTCTTCCAGCACTTTTCTCCATTACTCCAGATACTTGGACATATTCTTATCATCCCCACCACAAAGCTCAATGTCATATGCAAACACCATTGACCCTGTCATTTCCTGTATCACTTGCTCAGTTAGAACATGCTTGACAATCAGGAAGAGGAAGGGGCTCAGTGCCGATCATTCGTACAATCGAACTTCAAAACTCTCACTCTCTCCCACATTGCTTCTTACTCTTGTCTGGCACTCCTTATACATGTCCGGCAAGAGTCGTACATACATCTCAGAGGCACCACAAATTATATCACATCTCCAGACTTTCTCACGAGGCACCTGGTCATAAGCCTTCTCCATATCAATGATTAGTTTTGATTACAAACTTTGTGTTGCTGTGACTGACCTTCCCGGTATTTCTCCATCACTTGTCTCAAAACGAAAAGGGCATCCGTGGTGTTTCTTCCAGGCAGGAATCCGAATTTGACCCTCATGGATTTCAATATTTTTTCTCAATCTCTGATCTATAACTCTCTCCCAAACCTTATAGGTATGTGGTAGGAGTTTCATTCCTTGGTCATTTTTGCAATATTAAGTGTCCCTCTTTCTTTTAAATGTTGGTACCAGAATACTTTGCTTCCATGCCCTTGGGATTTCCTTGCTTATCGCAACACAGTTGAAAAGTCAATTCAAGACCCGGACCCCACACTCATCGAGGAAAGTCCATACTTCTACTGGTATCTCATCAGGTCCCAATGCTTTGCCATTGTTCATTCCTTTCAATGCCATTCTGATTCCCTCCAGAATAATGCCATTTGTCATTCCTTGATTTACAACAAACTCTTCTGTCTTTTTCTCTTGCGTTTACTTTATTCATAATCCAGTTCAAGTATTGGCCACAACTCATTTTGATTTCGTCCTCTATCACGAGAGTAACACCATCTACATCGTTAATTGCGCAGTCATTTCCCACATGTTTTGTTAATCTATCCTGAGCAGCTGTTTTTCTGAAGATGTCTTTCTGTCCCTCTTTAGTATCAATCAATGCATTAATATATTTCTTGCATGGCCAGGAAACTTTCTCCAACAACCACTTTCTTTACATTCATTTTTGCCTTGTTGGACTGTTCTTTATACTATTCAAGCCCTGGTTGTTTCCACATCTTTACCACGACCTTCTTTTCTCTAACTGTACTTTCTCTGTTTTCATTCCACCACCAATTTTCTTTTCCAGCCCTCCTTCTCCCTGATGATCATCAACACATTTCTTCACCAACCTTCCAAATCGTATCTGCTACCATGTTTCACCAAGTGTTTGTCATCTTATACGGTGTCTGTCATAACAGCTTCGCTTTCTCTTAGCTGTCTCTCCATCTGTTCTTGAAATATCTCCTTCACTACCAGATCGTTGAGCTTCCACCATCTGATGTTCTGTCTACCTCTTGTCTTCTGCCGTTATATTTTCGTTACCATCAACTCAGCCGTCAGCACTCTGTGTTGGGTGGTCAGTGCCTTGTTTAGGAAGAGTGCATCGTTTTGCTTCCTTTACATATTCTTTCATAACAATAATGGAGTCCAAATGTGTTTCTCTACCACCACTGTTGCAAGTTGTAAGGTGGTTGCCACTGTTTTGATACCAAGTGTTAAGTATTACCAGTTAGTCAGCATGGCATACTCCAAAATCTTGGCTCCTTCTTCGATTACTTCTCCAACACTGTGTCCACACCATGGATATCTTCTTATCCCACTCTTTCTCTGCCCACATGTCTGTTTAGGGCACCTGCCACCATTAGATATTGTTTGCATTGCATTGTCCATCTGTTCCCAGAATTATTCTGCCATATCTCTCATCCATAATTGGAGGGAACAACAACTCAACTTTCACCTAATCAACTACCCCAGGTGGTGAGGAGTTCCATAATTAACCCCCATGCTTTTCCAGCCAAAGAAAGCTGCATAAAGCAACCAAGAAAAGCTCACAAAGCTGAGCCCTTTGCTGTTGAAAACCATACCTGAGTTCTTCTACAACTGCAGACAGTCATAAGCAGCACATACATGAGAATTCCAATACTACACGTCCCCTCAGCTGCTGGACTAGTTTCACCACTTGTTAGCAAGTCACCAGTGATAGCAAAAACAGAAACGTCTTCATTGCTCTTTGCAATGCATGTGGTCCATGCTTGAGATCCTCATTGGTTCAAATTTCTGAGTTGGCTACCAAAGTCACTGGGTATCCTCCACCATGCAAAGTGCTTCCTTGGCACAACTGAAATCATATCCACCGAAAGGGCCTTCATCTGCAACTTCATTGAATAATACTCTCACTTCTGGGTTGGCACCATGACCTCACATCTTGCTCAGCTTGTTGCCATGGAAACCAAAGAGTTCAAGATCATTGGAATTTTCCACAATGAAGCAGAGTCTATGGCCTATCATATTGCCAACAGACAGGTTGGTGGTCTGTCTGTTTTATACCGCCTCATTTCTGGTCTGGTGCCCTCTGCTCTTTCCATGCTATGTCCACCCCCCCCCCCCACACAAGCCTCTCCCTCCCAGGTTCTGCAGGGCACACACGGTCCACCATCACACCATCACACCATCAATCATCAACCTTCTGGTGGAACTCCCAGAATTCAGAATCACTGCTCACCTCCACTCGTTTGTTTCTCCTATTTTCCCACCTGTGGAACCAACTTCCACATTCTCTTCAATCTCATTCTTCCATCCAGGCCTTCAAGACAGCTGTTCCCCACCATCTCAGATCGTCCCCCATTCAAAACCATGATCTTTTCTACTCCTATTAACCCTCCCCAAGCTCACCTCTTTCCAAATCTCCAGTTTTTTCTTTCTAAAAGTTTGCTTCTGTATCCATCTTGTCAACCCCCAGTGTCCTCCCCAACCCCTCATTCTTATCCACACATCCCTTGCTGTCTGTCTCATCTATTTGTCCCTTCGTCCTGCTGTTTGTGCGATTTCCCCCTCTCTCTCGCTCTCTGCTGAAATTCCTTTTGTTCCATTATGTCTATGTTTTAGCTCCTCCAAGAGCCTCGACTTTGTTTGCAAACAAAATATTTAATGGAAATACCTTTTGTTATCAAAAGAAAAGTGATGCGACAAGAAGGAACAGGAAAACGTCAACATATATTGAATATTAGAGGAAGAGGAACAAGAGGAAGATGCAATAAACAATAATTGGCATTGTACCTGTGCTCATTCGACGCTGGCGCAACCTCGGAGCCATTTCGTATCCAGCGGAACTCCAGTGGGAAGCTCCCCTCAGCGAGGCAAGTGAGAACGAGGCGGTTTCCTTCCAGGTGTGATTGATAGGCACGTGGGATACGCTTGAAGTATGGTGCTCCATCTCCGGCCACTGCACACACACAAGTCGATTTAAAATCCATGCACATAATATGTATCCCTCCATGAAAATAACTGTTACAAGGTACTCAGCTATAATGTGCAGATCATTTGAATTCACATTTGAGAGCCTTCAAAAGAGAAAAAGAAATGAAACAAACAAACAAACAAACAAACAAACAAAACAGCCATTCGACCAATCACAACAAAGACATCATACATAATATCATATATCAGAAGCATGCATTGTTCATTGATGTAGGTTACAAATATCAAACTCAACAAATAACCTTATGTACTTGAGATAACACTGGTCAACAACAAATTTGTTGTCTGCATTTTTTAAGCTGATTTAGGACGAATCTGATGCGTTGAAGCCAAAACTCACATTAGTTTTGTTCAATCAGGTCAAGTTTTTGAGATATGGCCACATGTCGTTTTTTACATTTTTGTTCACATGTACGCATGTGTGGAGCATTTTAGAAGAAGTTGGTGGGGGTAAAATGTCATGTCAAATAATTGTTTTGATTGGAAATAATTATTTTAATGACAAGAAGCATTCAGGTACGATAGTTCTGGGTGATTATGTCGAAAAGGGATCAGTTTGAAGTCATAAAACCTCAAAATCTTCCAAAAATTGGTGAGGCAAAGCATAAAGTTCGTGGATCAAAACTAAAGTTAATGGGGCAGATTTTGTAATAATGTGATACAAAAAAGTTGTATTTCTTGAAATAACGAACTCTGAAGAATGTACAATACCTACATGCGCCAATTTATGACATGCGCTTCTGCTCAAGCTTGGAGTGCCACAGTACGAACCCAAAGATTGGAGACTGTTTATTGACAGCAGCAAGCGATCACTGAAATGTGTTCTGCTACACAACGGCAACCAGTTTGCCTCTGTACCCATCGCTCACTCGACTACACTGAAGGAGAAGTATGAAGCGGTGAAGTACGTGCTGGAGAAAATTGGTTATGATCAGCATAAGTGGTTTATTTGTGTTGACCTGAAGATGGTGAAGTTTTTGTTGGGACAACAGTCTGGCTTCACCAAGTACCCATGTTTTCTGTGCATGTGGGATAGTAGGGACCGTGCTCAGCATTACACGAAGAAGGACTGGCCTGTGCGGGAGGAATTGGTGCCATGCAAAGAAAGGAACGTCATCAACGACCCTCTGGTGGACAGAGACAGAATACTCTTCCCACCGCTGCACATCAAGCTCGGCTTAATCAAGCAGTTCACCAAGGCTCTGGACAAAGATGGTGACTGCTTCACTTACTTGTGCCAGGCTTTTCCAGGATTGACCATGGAGAAGTTGAAAGCTGGCATCTTTGATGGTTCTCAGATCCGTCAGCTCATCAGAGATCCAGAGTTCAAAAACTCAATGAACGAAGTGGAACTGGAAGCGTGGAAGACATTTGTTTTGGTAGTGAAGAACTTTCTTGGCAACAATAAGGCCAGAAACTACGCAGAACTTGTCAACAACATGCTGACTGCTTTCAGAAACTTGGGCTGCAACATGAGCATCAAGATGCACTACCTATTTTCACATATGAACCGGTTTCGTGAGAACCTGGGTTCAATGAGTGACGAGCAGGGGGAGAGATTCCATCAGGACATGAAGGAGATGGAGACCAGGTATCAGGGTCGCTGGGACGCAGTCATGATGGCTGACTACTGTTGGAATCTGAAGAGAGACCTCCCTGCCGCTGAACATTCCAGGAGTTCGAAGAAACGGAAGTTCAAGCCCTGAAGTTTGAACAGTGGTGACGCAACATGCAATTTACTTGTACTTACCTTTATCAATGCCCACCATTCAGATGACAGTAATCGATGTTTCTATCATGTAATCAATAAATGTTGTTGGCAAAACATTTTTTTTCTTAAAAACATGTTTAGGATGATATGTGTTGACAAAAATCAGCTGATAATGCCACAAAAATGTAATTGATTTTGTCACAAGATCTGATTTTTTCAAATCAACTTAGCACAAAAACCTGACCTGATGGAGAGAAACGGATGCCATTTCCTGATTCAGCAGTGCCAGAATACCCTAATTCACTTGTAGAAATCTAGACAACATTCAGAAAGTAAAAAATTGTTGACCAGTGTAATCCGTAAATGAACAAAATGATGAGAACATCCAAGAGCAGAGAATTGCACAATCACAAGAAGTTTGAGGTTTCAGCCAGAGAGTGGCCTTCATCAGGAACAGGTCAGGTGCACTCACATCCTAAATATTTTCTTGTTTAAGGCATGACAGGGGCTCAAACTCAAGACCTTAAGATCTCAAGCCAGCCATCTTAACTTTTAAACTAACACGAGGCTACCTGCCTGGAGTGACACAGTGACACAGGTCTGCAGGAAGCAACCACCTCACAGTTGCCTTAGTGTGGTTGCCAGGTCTATTTGTCTGCAAAGTCAAGGCTCGTGGAAGAGCAAGAACACAGAATGGATCAAGAAGCAAAAGAGAAAAAGAAATACCTGACAGAGAGGGGCGAAACACCAACAGCAGGACCAAGGAAAAAAATTGATGGAGATGGACAAACAAGGGATGCAGGTGACAATGAGGTGTCAGGGAGGATTCAGTTGTTGTTGTTTTTTTTTTGGGGGGGGTGGTTTAATGGGGGTAGAAAGGATAATAGTTTTGGATGAGGGATGATCTAAGATGGTGTGAAAGGCCATTAGGCCCAGCTTCTTCATGGGAGATTGCAATGATCTTGAAGGCCTTTGGTTCCACGGCATCAACCTAAGCAAGGTGTGAAGCAGGGACACCAACCCAGAGGGGAGAGCAGTATTTAATCAAACTGTGGATGAAGGCTTCACCAGTGGATAAGATTTCAGGTGTGCAAAGGAAGGACAGTGTACGACGGAGGATGCCCAGTCAGCGTCAGGCTTTGGAGGCCAACTTTGAAATGTGGTTTGTCCAAGAAAGATCATGGCCTTTCAGTGAGACCCAATAATTTGAGTAAATGAACTTCCTCAAGAGGATTGTTAAGAAAGTAGTTGGGGGAGGGTTGCCATGTGGTCCCAGGGGAGAGAGAGAGAGAGAGAGAGAGAGAGAGAGAGAGAGAGAGAGAGAGAGAGAGAGAGAGAGAGAGAGAGAGAGAGAGAGAGAGAGAGAGAGAGAGAGAGAGAGATAAGAGAGAGAGATAAGAAAGAGAGAGATAAGAGAGAGAGAGATAAGAGAGAGAGAGAGAGAGAGAGACAGAGAGAGACAGAGAGAGAGAGAGAGAGAGAGAGAGAGAGAGAGAGAGAGAGAGATAAGAGTGAGAGATAAGAGAGAGAGAGATAAGAGAGAGATAAGAGAGAGAGATAAGAGAGAGAGATAAGAGAGAGAGCTAAGAGAGAGACAAGAGAGAGAGACAAGAGAGAGAGATAAGAGAGATAGAGATAGAGATAGAGATAGAGATAGAGATAGAGATAGAGATAGAGATAGAGATAGAGATAGAGATAGAGATAGAGATAGAGATAGAGATAGAGATAGAGATAGAGATAGAGATAGAGAGAGAGAGAGAGAGAGAGAGAGAGAGAGAGAGAGAGAGAGAGAGAGAGAGAGAGAGAGAGAGAGAGAGAGAGAGAGAGAGAGAGAGAGAGAGAGAGAGAGAGAGAGAGAGAGAGAGAGAGAGAGAGATAAGAGAGAGATAAGAGAGAGAGATAAGAAAGAGAGAGATAAGAGAGAGAGAGATAAGAGAGAGAGAGAGAGAGAGAGAGAGAGAGAGAGAGAGAGAGAGAGAGAGAGAGAGAGAGAGAGAGAGAGAGAGAGAGAGAGAGAGAGAGAGAGAGATAAGAGAGAGAGAGATAAGAGAGAGATAAGAGAGAGAGATAAGAGAGAGAGATAAGAGAGAGAGCTAAGAGAGAGACAAGAGAGAGAGACAAGAGATAGAGATAAGAGAGATAGAGATAGAGATAGAGATAGAGATAGAGATAGAGATAGAGATAGAGATAGAGATAGAGATAGAGATAGAGATAGAGATAGAGATAGAGATAGAGATAGAGATAGAAAGAGAGAGAAAGAAAGAGAGAGAAAGAGAGAGATAGAAAGAGAGAGAGAGAGAAAGAGAGAGAGAGAAAGAAAGAGAGAAAGAGAGAGAGAGAGAGAGAGAGAGAGAGAGAGAGAGAGAGAGAGAGAGAGAGAGAGAGAGAGAGAGAGAGAGAGAGAGAGAGAGAGAGAGAGAGAGAGAGAGAGAGAGAGAGAGAGAGAGAGAGAGAGAGAGAGAGAGAGAGAGAGAGAGAGAGAGAGAGAGAGAGAGAGAGAGAGAGAGAGAGAGAGAGAGAGAGAGAGAGAGAGAGAGAGAGAGAGAGAGAGAGAGAGAGAGAGAGAGAGAGAGAGAGAGAGAGAGAGAGAGAGAGAGAGAGAGAGAGAGAGAGAGAGAGAGAGTTGTCAGGATTGAAAGATATTCCAAGTGTTTGACCAGCTTGTGATTTTGTGAAGGTCTGAAGAGAGGGAAGAGGCTGCAGTCTGCTTGTCAGAGGGATGTGGGATGTCACGGCAGAGGGTCGAGTCATCAGCAAATAGATAAAGAGGATTTTACTGAATTATAGAGATCATTGGTGAACATTAGGACAAGGACTTGGCCCAGAACTCTGCCTTAGATGATGACTCCAGCCTTTCCAGCAAGAGCAGGTGAAAGGATTTCTTTGAGAGCCACATGTTGGCGACGAGAGGAGAGGAAGCCAGTCAGCCATGTGTGGAGTTGGCCTTGGATGCAGTGTACAATGGGAAACAAGATGGCCTCAATTCTCATTGTCCATTGCAGCCCTGTGTCGCTCCCCCTCTCCAGGAAGGTGGTGAGTGCACATGACATATGTTAGGCTTTGATGAAGGCCGCTATGTGAATGAAATGTTTGACTTTTAACGGTTGTCTTCATTGACAAAACCACAAGCCGGTTGCGCTTTTGCGTCCTCTGCTCTTTGGTTGTCACAATTGTAGTGATGACCAAACACATCAAGCACATCAAGAATCCTGTCTATTTTGAGAGACCTTGTCCCACCTGCGCAGAACCAAATATGCAACACGAGTACTTTTGATCAAAAAAATGCTGATGAGCAGCTTATCCAACGTTGATATTGAAGGAAATTGTTTTCCATTTTGCAGGGTGCCTTAATTCATACGAATCATTAGATCTACAACTCTGTATATTGTTCAAAGGGAGTAAAAACTCATATTTTATATTTATTGCATCGGAAGTGGCCAATTTCTTACTTTGAGCCATGAGTTATAATACATGACACACCTGCACGCACACACCTTGTTAGAGATTCATCAAAGCCAATGTACCTGTCTTCAACCGTATTGCCAAGATGGATTTGCCATACAAAGTCAAAAAGGTTGTACACAAATTTGTACATGAGATACAAAAGGATAACCAACCCAAACCCGAACTCAAGAAAAGGAGGTTTCCCAATGGAGACGTCTTAGTTTGGATCTCATCCAAATATGAATATGTCATAACCTTGAGTTCAAACATTCAAGATACTTTATTACATCAGTGGAGAAACAAATATGTGAGCACCATCAAGCAAGGAAGTAGAGTGTATCATTTTTTAAATCTTGCTTGTGACTCAGCAAGGGTCGAACCACGAACCTCCCAGACACAGAGTGGACACTCAAGTCATTACACAACCGAATCTGGTTAATATAAAATAGGTTACCTTTAAAATACTAAAATGAGGAAACTCTTGAGTGCAAATTAAGGAGCCATGGTCTCGCGTGTTAATAAGTTTTTTTTTTGTTTTTTTTTCAAAAGGGCAAACTTGCAACCACTTGTCACAAAAAGTTTTCTGCTTTCTTCATTTTGGTAAAGCAAGGTGGAACATATATCAGGGTAAAGTGTGGCAAGCTGCCCTATCCCCCCCCCCCCCACACACACTTTCCTTGGTCCTTCTGTTCAGTAAAATTAACATTTTTTTCCCCCCCATTTGAAATGTCCAATTATACTGGAAGCCAGAGAGCCCTCCGGTCCAGGTAAAGATTGAGGGAGGGGCATGTTTCCACACCTTGTTTTTACCCCGTGGGGTCTTCCACCCCACAGGGTCTAAGCACCACTCGTGTTCTCTCTTTTTTTGTGTACAGTTCATTTGAACGTCGATTTCTCCATAATTCGTGAACAGAATTCGATGAAAATTGGTAGGCATATCATGGACACATATGCGCAGGCAGTAACTGAGCCCAAAGTGCAATTCCGGCCCTTTGGGTTGAGAAACTGCCCTTTCGGCCCATTTTCTTAAAATTATTTAAAAAAAAATTTTATGCCAATGCAAAAATTATTTTGTTATTTTTTTATGCCAATGCTAAAATTTATGCCAAAATCATTTTAATGCCAATGCAAAAAATATTTTGCATTGGGCGATGCCCGATGCAAAATAAATTCACAAGTGATGATATGAAACTAGCCTCACTCTTGTGAGGTGTTCTGGTTTCTCTTTCTGATGTGATGAAAATCTTAACAAATTTCAAAACTATCCGTCGTCCGTGCTATCGCTCACCTGAGAGTTGTACGAATGAACTCCCACGGGGTATGTTCACAATTCGAACTTGTTTTTTCAACATCGATATCTTGCTCCACCTTACTCTAATACATTGGACAACATTTATTACTTGTCACCAATGGCAAATTAATAAATTTGTTAATTTATGTGGACAGCGCCTGTGGAATAT
>NC_140977.1:34468231-34513231 GCF_056783735.1 Eptatretus burgeri | reverse complement strand
GTGGAAATACTGCGGCCGCCGTATAATTGCTAGTGGTCGTAGATTTTGGAGACCCCACGGCCGCCGTGGCAAATGTGACTTTGGCCTTACCGCCAGTGCTCCGCAAATCACAAAAGTCTCATTCGAGTCCAGTGAACCTCATATTAAAAGGATGGAAAAAGACCTTTATATTTGGATCGAGGACCAAACAGAAAAAAGTGCCTTTGAGTGGACTCGTGATATGGGAGACATCATTGCGGATTTACCAACGTTTCCACAAAGCCCCAGTTCAACCATGATGACCCACAAGTTCCATGCCAGCATGGGCTGGTTTGAGAAATTTAAAAGAAGATTCGGCCTCCATATACTCCATAAAATTTTGACTGGTTAAGGATTCGGCCTCCATAAAATCAAGACTGGTTAAGGAAAGACCCCCATAACTGTCAATAATGAGGTTTGCATTTCGCCAGAGACGACTTGGCCATGTGTCCGAAGTACATGACACTGCCGTTTGGTGAGATATGCTTGACAAACTCTACAATCGAAAAATGTCATCATGAGAATGAAGCAGCATTAACGCAAGGATGGAGAAGCTGAAAATATTTTTCGTTCCACACCAGAAAGACTTTCGATGAAGAAATGTTTCACATGGCACAATAAAGCCAACAATCTATAAGAGCCGACATACTTTGCAAAACCTAAAGAGCTTCATAAACCATTGAATTGTAAAGAAAGAGCAGCAAAACCAGATGAAAAGAGAAACACGAGAAAATTTTTAAAATATCGATAAAGAAGAAATACGAGAGGGCAACGGGTACATCGCCAGGTCCACGCTTGTGATTCGTCCCAAGTGGCAGCAGAGACTACCTTGGCGAAACATCATCAGTCACAGGCTGACCGCCGAGCTGTGCCACAGTCATCCATCCAGCTTCTGCAGAACCCCATCCTTGATCGCTTCAAACTGCCCTGCATGCCCTCCTCTCCTTCCCTACTTTGCTCTCATTATCTTCCATGACCCTCTCGACATCATAAGTGTTATTTATCCTCAAGTTGGTTGAACATTGTTGTGGTTGGTCCATTATTTTGATTCAATCTATTTTTTCTCTTTTCTTATTTCTTCGAAATATATTTCTCTTTCTGAGGCCCATTTCCACTGCACAGATGGTGTTGGGTTAATTGAGAGGTTTTCTCCAATCAAAGGTCAAAATATATATGTATATATGTATATATATATATATATATATATATATATATATATATATATATATATATATATGTATATGTATATATTGTTATTACTATCCTTTCTCTTGTTTTGCGGTGGGATTCCTTTGTAAAGTCCACTCAGAATGTGTAGCAAAAATGGGTCAATCATTTCCGAAGCAGATCTATTTGATACGTTTTGTTCTAATTTGAACGTCTTCGTCCGTACTCCAATCAGAATGTCTCAACTGATCTTATTGTTGATTGCTTAATTTCAAGATGCGATTCGCTAGATGGCAGCATGCTTGGTGATCTGCTGTCTTGTTTTGCATTTGGAAAGAGTCACGTTTATTGGATGAAGTAAGAATTCAATAATATGGACCGACTGGGTACACAAAGCCTTTTCCACCAATCAGGAGCCGCGATGTACGATTTTCCTTCGCTCTCGATTGAAAACGAACACGGTGCATTCAGTCAGTTCAATCAGTATGTGCGGTCTAAATGAGGCCTCAACTTGTTATCTGCTTTGCTTCACCACCTTTGTTTTTCTTAATCACCAAGTAAGTTACAATTCAATTTCTCCTGCAAGTGTGGGAAACTTGCCGAAACATACTACAAGTGTTTAGTACCTGCTCGGTGTGGTCGAAAACTGAAATTTGGCACACTGCTGCAGCTGGAATCCAACATTCCAGAAACAAAATCACAAAACCGTCAGAAAATGGCCAAGAACAAAAATATCGGAAAATAGAAGTCGGTTGGTGCAGCCTCGGTTTGCTCACTGTGTGGGTCACGTGACCAAAGACAATGGACGTTACAATCGACCTGGTTGCCAGGCAATGCTAACACGCACCTCTTATTTCATAACCCTTGCCATATTTTTCATTAAAAATTTCAACTGTAAACTTTTAAATAAAGCCATCCTTCTAATCACCAATTCTTTATTTACTTGAGTTATTTTTTTCTGCTCTCTCACAATTATTTAGTTGAATGCAACCACAATCCACTTCATCAAATATATAAAGCTTATATATATATATATAAATTATGTATGCACGTAGGATGTACCCGAGTAGTTGCTTGCAGTGTTCAAGCATGCTCCACGAGTACAGCATATACTGTACATATTAATACACTCTTAGTAATACACACACTTCCAAAAGGAGATTAGCCGCTTGTAGGTAGTTGTTTCCACCTACATATCATGTATTACGTCATTGTGTATGAGCCGATCCATTAGCACTGTTGCAAGTCCCTTATCTACCGGTACGATTGCCACATCATCCCTCTTACCTAATTCTTGTAAAGCCCATTGTGTTTGATAAAATTGAAATTGTTGTGGGGCATGCATGGAGGGTGAGGTGGAACACCAGCCACATATGTGATCTGACCTCATTCTTGGTGGTGTCTGAGACTCGACATAGGATACTGTAATGTTGTTCGGAATGTCCCAGGTGTGATCTCAAAGTAAAGGCCTTCCTGTAGTCGGCTCGTTTGTGCATCTGGGAGCCACACACTCGACAGGTTAATTACCCATCTGTTCCAGAGGATGTTTACGTCTTGGAAGGGGACAATTTTGCACCCGGTTTCCCCTTATATCTATGCAGCAAACTTTTGCGGATAACACCAGAACATCGGGAGGGAAGTGATATTAACAGAGGTTTGCCGCATTGGTAGGCGAAACTGGGTGGGATACGGCCCCTTCCAAAATGATTGGGTTCTCCAACCTGGACAAACGCCGTGACAATGCCGTCACGAAGATTCATGACTGCAGTCCCAGAAGGGCCTCTTGCATCACAAAGATGCCAAGATCAAATGTCGTCACTGAAAAGGAAAATGATCCTCGGTGGCCCACACGAGCCTACAAAGAAGCCTCCAAATAACTGAATCTAGTCGACAAAGAACTTTGTCATCTTCATGGAACTCGCGACTGCTAAAAAAAAAATAATGGTGATGCTTCCTGGTTGTGATTGGTTGGGAGGAAGACAATGTGTTTGTTGCAGATGGCACTTGTTGGTCCCAGATCATGCAGTTATAGCTGTAATGGGACTCAATCTGGTGTCCTCACCAATCACAATTAGTGGTGCATCATTAACCAATATACTGTAAACATGATGCCTTTCAGAATACAATTTGCTGTGCTTTACAGTGGTCAGAAAATAAAAAGTTAAAGATATGCAAAGTAGAACCATTTGTTCAAGTCATCATCTTCTTCTTGTGCAGCTTGTGGCTGTTGGTTGCATCATTGGTGGGGGGCACAGTTTTGCTGCTGCCCATATTACCAGTACACTGATACTCATTTTGCCAACCTTAAAGGGATGACAGGCTGAGTCAACACCACCTGGTGTTAATTCAGCAGCCAACAGGAGCTTGAAATCAGGACCGTAATATCTCAAGCCAGCTATCTTAACTGCAAAGCCAACACTAGGCTTCAATTCATCATTTTTTTTGTTGACCTTGTCGAGGCTCGTATGAGAGCAAACACACAACGCACAGCAAGAGGGGCATGAGACAGGAGGGGAGGGAGTGGGAAGGACAAGACAGTGGGGAACAGAGACGTTAGGAGATCTGTGGAAGGGAGATGGATGGGACGGGGAACATGGGGAATAGAAGATGGACATTAAGGCCCGGTCACACCTTGACGTTTTAGCCAACGTATGCCGATTTTTGAATTTTTTTTCTAAAACGCTGTCACACGTTGAATACGTTATGGGTAAGTTTTGATAACATTGAGAGCACGCTGAAAAACACTGCCATACGTCGTTGTACGCTGGCTTTAAACGTTGTACTTTTCGGTTGTCCTCAAATTTTTTCATGCTTGAAATTTCACGACGTATGCCGGCGTATGACTCACACGTTCCTCTACGCTGGCCACAAGTTGTATGCACGGTCTGCGATCGTTGACAGACGTCAACACATGCTACTTGTAAGTTAATCATAAGTTGAGACATGCCGAGGTAATGTTTAGCGTACCTGAAACTTATTTCTAACCTATTATTAACATGTTGTTGGCACGTTACGCGATCGTTGCCACACATCGACAGACGTTACTTTTAAGTTACTCATAGGCTGAAAGACGTCGGTATAATGGATCGTCCTTGCGTCAGCGTCCACGGCCACGGCCAGGACACTTATTTGCAGCATTCTTCAAACTTTTCTTCGGCATGACGAGGATGTTCACACTTCGATGTCTAGCTTGGCTATGATTCCAATTGTCCATCGGCAGTGTCTATTTAAAATAGTCGAGTTTGAGCGTTTTAACATGTTCAGAAGAAACGCTTCAAATTTCAAAACCCCAGCGTCAAAAAACAAAGGCGAGTGACAGCAATTTAAATCGTTCATTGTAAACAATGAAAATAGTTGAGTGGTACCGTTTAAAAGTCGTTGAGTGTAAAAAAAATCGAATTGTTGAGCGCAAGCGTCTACTTTCAATAGTGGAGATGCAGCCATTTAAATCGTTGAGTGGCAGCCTATGAACCTACCCGTGGACACGCGGACGCAAGGAGGATCCATCATAACCCACACCCTCCCCCTCACACTCACCTACTACTGCCAACATGAACAAACTACTACTAATACTAATACTAATACTAATACTAATACTAATACTGATACTGATACTGATACTGTTACTGCTGACATGGACATCGACTCAAAAAGGACTCGAAAACACTGTTGGGTTCCCCTTTTATGAGCAGCATTTTTATATACCAATTCCCAAAACCGCTGGGAACACGTCTTTATATGGCAGTTGTAAGCTAGAAACACGTTCATTTATTTTTTTTGTCGACCGGAAGACGTCATTGGAATACGTCTACATACGTCGATGTGTGTTGGGACTACGTAAAGAATTGGTTCAAAGCACGTCAAACATAAGTTAGAAATAAGTTTCGCGTAAAAAAGACATTACCGCGACGTGTTTCGACTAATGAGTAGCTTATAAGTCGCCTTTGTGGACGTGTGAAAGCGTCCACATATCGTGTGTAAAACTTATCCCCATCGCATGCGGAACGTGTGTCATACGCCGAGTAGGTCGTAAAATTTTGAACATGTTTAAAATTTCTTGACGTACTCTACTTACTACGACGTATGATAGCGTACTTTAGCGTTGTACTCACGTATACCAAACTTACTCATACCGTATTTGACGTGCCCCAACGTTTTAGACACATTTTTCTTAGGTCGGCATACGCTGGCAAGATCGCCAAGGTGTGACTGCGATGTTGACACTTCCATTTCTACGGCAGTTATGATTCGAATCGTTGTGCGTCAGCCTTTTAATAGGCTACGTCACGACATCGTCGGCGATGCGTGCAACGCGCTATGCCTAAGTTAGACTATCGTTGGGCATCGGTTGTGTAGGCCGACAACAGGTTCAGCATTCGTTGGTATAAGTTATCTATAACACAACGAAACGTTCTGTGTCCATTACTAATATGTTATGCATACGACCAACTCGTTATGAATACGTCCGAATCTTAAAAAAAAAAAACATCAAAAGTTCAACATCAGCCAGCGTTTTACATACATTTTAATACGTTGCCATCGCTGGCTAAAACGTCAAGGTGTGACCGGGCCTTTACAGGGACTTTCAGGAAGGAAAGCAGGGAATTTGAAGGAGGTGGGCTTGGGTGGATTATCGGGGGTAGAAAAGATCGAGGATTTGGATGGGGGATGATAGATGGTGATGAACAGCGGTTTTGAAGGCCTGGAGGGAAGAATGGGAATGAATAGAGTGAGGGAGTTTATTCCAAAGGCGGGAAAAAAGAGGAATGAATGAGTGAAGGTGAGCAGTGATTCGTGATTTTGGTGGTTTTGCCAGAAGGGGATTGTTGGCGGACCATGAGCGCCCTGCGGAAATGTGGTGGGGACAAATCGCAGAGAGCAGGGGTGGGGGGCGAGGCTGGAGAGGAGACGGTAGAAGACAGAATGACCACCGACCAACCTGTGGTGATTGAGTGAGAGGCCCAAAGACTCAGCCTCATTGCGGGAGATGCCAATGATCCGAAATGCCTTGGTTTCTACAGCGTGAAGCTGAGAAAGGTGGGAGGCAGGAGCACCAGCCAAGAGGGGAGAGCAGTACTCAATCAGGCTGCAGACGAAAGCTTTGTAAGTGGTCAGGAGCTCAGATGGGCCAAGGAAGGACTTTGCACGATGGAGGATTCCCAGTCGGCGACTGGCTTTGGAGGCAAGGTTTGAAATGTGGCTTTCCCAGGAAATGTCATGGCAGATAGTGAGACCCAGAAGCTTGAAAGAAAGGACTTCTTCCAGAGGATTGTTGAGAAAGTGGATGGGGGGGGGATTCTAAACGGTCCTTTCGAAGAGACATAGGGAGAGTGTGAGATTTGTCCGGATTGAAAGACATGTTCCACGTGTTGGACCAGTTTGTGATTTTATCCAGATCAGCAGTGAGCGAAGAAGCTGCTGCTTGCCGGTCTGAGGGATGACCAATGGTATGGCAGAGGGTGGAGTCATCAGCAAAGAGAAATAGAGGATTTTCCAGAGAGTCGGAGAGATCATTGATGAAAACCAGAAAAAGAACAGGGCCCAGAACGCTACCTTGAGGAACTCCAGCCTGGACAGGAAGGGGGATGAAAGAACTCCATTTAGGGCCACACGGTGACTGCGACAGGAGAGGAAGTCATGAGCCATGAGTGGAGATGGCCTTGGATACCATAGGAAGAGAGTTTGGTGAGTAGGGCAGGGTGCCAGACTGTGTCAAAAGAACGTGATATGTCCAGGGATATGGCTCGGATTTCCTATCTGGCATTGAGGACTTCCATCCATTGATGGGAGAGCAGAAGCAGCATATCCAGGGTTGAGTGACCTGGTCTGAAACCAAATTGATGATCGGAAATCAAGCCATTGGAGAAGAGGAAGGATTTCATGTATGAAGCGATGATGGATTCCATAAACTTGCTGATGATTGGGAGAAGGCTGATTGGTCTGGAGTTGCAGGGATCTGTTTTTGCACCTTTTTGTGCAGGGCAGTGATGTTTGCTGATTTGCAAGCAGATGGCAGATGGCCTTGAGCAAATGAGAGGGTGAATAGAACAGAGAGAGGGTGAGCAAGAGCAGAAGAGCAGGCTTTGAGGACACGTGGGCTGATGCCTTCTGGACCGGTTGCAGAATCTGAGTCGAGGTTTGACAACAAGCTCTCCACCTTGTCAGGAGAAAAGGACACAGAATCGAGGGACAGTTGGGTGCGACTGGGTAAGGTGGGTAGAGAAAGTGATGGGTTTTGGACACAAGATTTAGCTGCAAACACCGAGTTTAGGAATTCAGCTTTTTCACGTGCGGTATCAGCAGTGTGGCCATTTGAGGTAAGGGAGGAGATGGAGGGGGTACATACACCAGAAACAGATTTGATTAGATGCCACCAGGATTTTGAGGAGGGAGAGAGGTTTGAGAGTTCAGACTTGAGATGAGAAAGATGTTGTTTTCTGGCTCTCCTGAGGGTAGATAAACACTTGTTCCGAGCTTTATGGAAGGAACTGAGATTGCCCTCAGTTGGGTTCGCTTTCCATGAGGCAAAGGCAAGTTGTTTCAGGACAACTGCCTTGCCACAAGCTTCAGTGAACCAAGGGCGGGAGGAAGGGGAGGACAACTGAAGACGAGTGGGGATAAATCTGTGCATGAGGGAGAGCAAGTTTCTTTGAAAGAATTCCCAGGATGAGTTGATGTTGGAGAAAGTAACGATAGGAGACCAGTCTATAAGTTTGAGGGCTGCTTGGAGACCCTGCCAGTCGGTTTGAGTGAAATGCCAGACTCGACGGCGGTGAGGTGGTTCTCTGATAATAGCCAGAGATGTCCACTTTGACAAGGACGTGGTCAGAAGAACCGATTGGGGCGGAAAAAAGAGCAGCAGATATTGTCAGAGAAATTTGTCAAAATCAGATCCAGAAGAGATGGAGTACCATTGGTTGAGATCCGGGTCGGGAAGTTGAGCGATTGAGTAAGTCCCAATGAGTCGCAGAAAGCTTTTTCTGAAGTGCCATGACAGGTGAGAGAGGTACCCACACCTCGCCAACTGGCATGATGACAATTGAATTCGCCACATATGAGGAAGAGAGAGTTTGGATGAAAAGACAGAAGTTGGTCCCTGTTTTCGGATAGTGAGGTGTAGATGGAGTCATCACTGTTCGGTGGACGGTACAGTACACATATAAACATGAGGTGGGAGTGGAGGGAAGCTGTAGACAGAGGTATTCCTGGGGGTGTGGGGGAGTGAGAGCAGTGCATAGAGAGTGAGGAATAGAGTCTTTGATGAAGAGAGCAACTCCTCCACTAGGTCGAGGCTCAGGTCTGTCAAACCAGAGGAGGGAGTAACCAGAGAGAGATACTTGGGAGTCAGACACGTCTTGGGGAAGGAAAGTTTCTGTTCAGCAGATTATGTCTGGTTTGTCAGTGGCAACCTGTATGGAAAGATCTGAAAGGTTTGAGCGAAGGCTCCGGATATTTGAGGTCCATACTTTTAATGAAGAGCTCGGGGAGGAGGCTTTGGGTACAGCGGTTGAGGGGAGGGGGAGAGTCGGACAAGGGATGAGGGGGGGAGGTACAGAGTGTTGTTGAAAGAGTGTGGGGGATTGCAGAATGGCGGGGGGAGGGGGCCGAATGAGGAGGAGAAAAGGCTCTATGGTGCTGGGGGAGAGGGGGGACAAGAGAAGGGGAAGAAAGCAGTTGAGGATTTGAGGAGGTGCAGTGAATAGATGGAGGTGAGAGGGCAGTGCAAGGAGGCAGCTTTGTGGATGGGAGGGGGGCAACTTTGGGAAGGTTGAGTGAGGGGGGTGAATGGTGGGAGAAAGCTGAGGGGGAATTTTTGAGAGAGGTGAGAGGGAGGCTTGGAGGGAGAAGAGTGGGATGGTTGCTTTGAGAGTGAGGGGTGAGAGGAGTGAGTTGGCACTGAAGTTGGAAAAAAATAATTGTTGATGGAAAGCGAACATTCATAGCAAACTGGGGTTTTTTTAAAGTTTTCGGTCAGTTATGCGATTAAACACGTTTCTTGATGGATACAATAAAGGCAATTTCAGAGAATGCAGAGAAGAAACGCTGTAACCGTTGGATTTTTTAGGAAAGGTATGAAGGAAAGGTCGAAATGAGAGCAGTCTGTTTAAATAGCAGAAGAGTAGTGCATTCTGATACAGTAAAGAGTACCACACGTGTGAAAGAGGAAGATGAAGCATTATTAGAGATGGTTTTGTTATTATTATTAATGTTTGAGAGAGTTTTCAACAGATTAGGTCATGGAAGTGTTGTAGGAAAAATTGAGGAAAAAGAAGAGGAATGTAGAAGAAGAAGAAGAAGATGAGATGAAGAAGAAGAAGAAGAAGAAGAAGAAGAAGAAGAAGAAGAAGAAGAAGAAGAAGAATAATAAGAATAAGAAGAATAAGAATAAGAAGAATAAGAAGAAGAAGAAGAAGAAGAAGAAGAAGAAGAAGAAGAAGAAGAAGAAGAAGAAGAAGAAGAAGAAGAAGAAGAAGAAGAAGAAGAAGAAGATTCAGAGAAAGGTCGCGGTTTTTTTTTTTTTTAGATTAAGATAAGAAATGGAGTGATTCGATGGGAGGGATGGGGGAGGTTAAGAAAGTGTGAAAGATAGAAATTGTAGATAATGGGGAGAAAAAACAAATAAACACGATCGTACACTGAGGGGAACAAAGGGTCGGCCTTAAGCCTTAAGGATAGGCCTCAAGCACCCAGTAAGATAAGTTCGACAAAATCTCACAAAATAGCACGATTTTTGAAACAAAACCGAACTAGGAACACACAGAAACATGTAGGTGAGAAAATAAACAGTTAAAACGGGACAGATAATGACCAGAAACTTAACTTTGAGATCGTCAGCAGGGAGCCCCCAAGGAGACCTGCCAACGCTCCAAACCCAGAACCGGAAGACATGAAGACCAATGTTGATCTTGATGTTTCAATGACAAAGTGGGATCAAAATAGAATAGTCAAGTCACCTGCAAAACTAACATGCCTTTAACAATCTGTACCCCACCAATGTAGAGGGGAGTAAGAAATAGTTATGTTATCACATGATGGAAGCAAGAGTACCACAGAATCAGCAAGCCCAGAAAGAGCACCTTTCTGTCTCAATTTCACATTAGGAAATACCAGAAAACGATCCGAAATAATATCTCCTTTCCTCCAATAAAGCTCGAATTGGTGAACAGTTGCGCCCTCTTTGCATTCATCCACCAAGTCTCCCGAGCAGATTTAAACAAATGAATCCATCAGATGCAAGAACAGTGATGGTTTGCTGAACTGTTGTTCCATCAACTATAAACACATTGAGTGGGAAATTATAAACAGTCGTTTTCTTTCCTTTCCCATGGCCAGCATGGTAGTAATTGCAGTTTAGGCAAAGGCAGGAAACAAGGTCATCTTGTTTGTATATAGCCACTTTCACCAGTCTCCCCAGTGAATTCTAAGGTGTCAGTTGGTGCTACTTATTTCTGTGATTGGACACCAGAAATCTGTATGCCCACAGAATTGTGTCCTGCTGCGATTCGTCAAATGAGGCAATAAAATCGGGGAAAGGATGCAGACAAGCTAACTATGCTGTTGTGGCCTCCATTACGAGGCCTGGGTTGCTTGTTAAATATGCATCATCACTTCCATCACTGATGGCTGGACCCCTGAAAGGTTAAATATGACTGCTGCATTGCATTGTAATGTTTAAATGTGCAATCTTGATAACATGTTGTGATATAGCTACTGCAGCTCCTCAACTTGAATGGAAATGAGCATTTTGGGAATTGCATAATGAGCTTGCAGACTTGCAGCAGAGGTGATCACATGAGTTCCACTTTGCAGCTGGGCAGATGGAGTACAGACCGTTGGGAATGGCAGTGTTGTGAGCTTTAAGTTACTTGCATGGAAGTTACGATTAAAGAACCGTCAAGCTTGCTCTCATTTCCAGTGATTCAAGATGGCGGCTTTCCTCCATGCTTGCTGCTTCTTTCTCCCTTAATTTGCATTTATCTACTCGCATTACCTTAAACCTTGAGAAAACAGACAAATGAACACAAAAACTTGAGACAAAAGACAAATGAACACAACAAGAAAGGATTAATTATAACTTGGGATTCTAGTATAGGGATGACAGGATTGCCTCGAGGTATGCACACTCACCTCTAAACCGTCTAGCCTGTGTTTGAATTCTGACCCAGCTAAAAACTGTCATCCAGGAGTTTCACGGGAATGGTGATTCATCAATTCATGGGCCATCACTCAGATGGATATGGATGTTAAACTGTTGGTGGATATTAAAGATCACACGGTATCCTTCACAAAGAGTAGGCGAGCTATCGGTAGCACCATGGCCAAATTACAAAATTCCTGCCCTTCCTATTTCTGGGAAAGCAATATGGCAAACCACCCAGCATCACTCTTGCCAAGAAACCTGCCTTTCGACAAAACACCAGATTAGATTACATTATAGTATATTCTGTTGGCCATTCAGATAGGAACACCAAGGTATGCACACTCATCTCCGAGCTGTCTACCCTGGGTTTGAATCCCAACTCAGCTATAAACTGTCATCCTGGTGTCTCACAGGCAGGGTGAGGCACCAATGTGTGCACGTTCGTCATTTGAATAGATGTTAAACTGGGCGTCCCATCTGATAGCATTAGTCGATGTACATTGAAGTTCCCATGGTATCTTTCACTTCCAAATTCCTGCACAATCGGTCAAGTATCCTGCGTAAGAGTCGTGACCTCTGTGGTATTGTAACGCCAAACTAAGAAAATGCTTAATCAGAACCGATGACATGCATAGCACACGGTACATGATGATGATGATAATGATGATGATGATGATGATGAGTCTTGAACTTACACAGGGTGGCCAAGAAATACCTGGCATATGTGTTTTGAATACAAAACAAGCCCTTTAATAGAAGATGAGAATATTAGTACATCATAGGAAACTGCATTCTCTGGAGATATCAGCGACCCAGGTCTTGAAAACAATGCCTTTTAAGTGTCCACCATTTTCATGCACAGACAACTTTGTTTTGCATCACCTTCCTTAACGATTCAAGTGGAATACTGGCTATTTCCTGTTCAATTTTCGGACGTAAATCTTGAATGGTCTTTGGTCTCACCTGGTAGACTGTTGATGATACCCCAATCTCTCTCCCCCCACCCTTCACCCCACAACAAGAAATTGGGCACAGTGTAGTTTGAGTTTCTGGCTGGCCATGGAACGTCTCCAAATCGTGAAATGATATGATGCGGGAACAGGCCCTTTAGGAGTGACATTGATGCATGAGCAGTATGGGCAGTTGCCCAATCCTGTTGGAACCAGATTTGATCATCAAATCCCTTGTCTGTTGGTATTGCAACAAGGAAAATGCTCATCATTTCTTCATATTGCCCACGTGTCACTGTGACAGTTGTTCCACTGGCATAAGAAAAAAAGATGTCCCGATGACTCAGACCCCAAAAATGCCACACCACATTGTGACACGTTCAGTGTCAAGGTCATTGGTGGAACTGCTCAGGTTTTCTTCTGATCAAAATTGGATGCTCTGCTTATAACGTGACATCACCTGAGAGCTGGAAATGAGACACATCTGACATGATTAGTCTCTCAAGAAACCTGTCATCTTCCTTGCTCATCCGAAGAAATGCTTCACAAGACTCTGTCCTGTTTGTTTATCAACATCACTAAGTTTGTGAACCACTTGGAATTTGTACGGAAACATGTGTAAAGTAGAAGCGCATTCGGGGGAGCGTGGACAGATCCGCCAGACTGATTACTTTATGTTTTGCATCCCACTGATTGGCTGGATCTGGATTTGGACCTGAACTAAAATCTAATCAGCTTGTTCATGTAACCTCACCAACTCACCCACCAAGTTTCTGCCAAATCTGTCCACAACTTTTTGAGATACCGTGCTATATGTCGTTTTGGCCCGATCTTTCATTGGTGAAAAATCACTTTAAAAAATACTCGGATCCAGATCCGGATGTGGATCTTCACCAAAATCGAAACATTTCGTCCTAGTCACATATCGAAGCTCTCTACCAAATTTCTTCAAAATTAATCCACAACATTTTGAGATCTTTTGTTCACAAACAAACAAACAAACAAACAAGAAAGATGTCATGCGTAGCATGATACTTGTGACATCCATAAAACACATTTGACCTTAAAAAAGTAATTGGTGGTTTTATTCAATGACAAAATACGCAAATCCTCTTAAAATTTCAAGTCAAGTTGAAGAAAATTGACAATTTTAGAAATGACTTTGTCGACTTTTTGGCCTATGTTGACCTTTTGGCTCATTTGGCTGATGTTGACCTCAAATAGTTGTTCGCTGAATTCAGTGACCTGATGTGCAAATCCTCTTCAAATTTCAAGTCAATGGGATGAAAATTGAGGATTTTAGAAATTACACCTAAGTTGTTGACCTTTGGCCAATGTTGACTTGAAAAATAATAGGCGGTTGAATTCCATGACCAAATTTGCAACTCTTCTTCAAATTTCAAGTCAGTCGGACGAAAATTGCCAATTTTAGAAATGCGGCACATGTTGAGCTTTTGGCCGATGACGACCTCAAAAATAATTGGTGGTTGAATTTAGTGACTTGATATGAAAAGCCTGTGCAAGTTTCTAGGCAATCAGATGAAAATTGAAAATTTTATAAACTTGATAAATTTGTTGACCTTTGGCCGATGTTGACCTTTTGACCTTTTGATCTCAAAATAATAGGCATTTTTCTTATTTGTATGCATTGTCAAGGCTTGTATGAGAGCTAACACACAACGCACAGCAAGGGGGGGCATGAGACAAGAGGGGTGGGAGAAGGAAGTATAAAACAGTGGGGAACAGAGACATTAGGAGATCTGTGGAAAGGAGAGGGATGGGGGCAGTGAACACGGGGTATACAAGATGGACATTACAGGGACTTTCAGGAAAGAAAGCAGATAATTTAAAGGAGGTGGGTTTGGGGTGGATTAACAGGGGTAGAAAAGATCGAGGTTTTGGATGAGGAAAGATAAGAGGTGGTGGTGAACAGCTGTTTTGAAGTCTGGAGGGAAGAATGGGAATGAACAGAGTGAGGGAGTTTATTCCAAAGGCGGGAAAACAGAAGAATGAAGGAGTGAAGGTGAGCAGTGATTCATGATTTTGGTAGTTTTACCAGAAGGGGGTTGCTGATGGACCTTGAGCATCCTGCGGAAATATGTGGGGGGGGGGGGACAAAGCTTCTTGCTTATGACAAACTCTACCATTTGGTGAAGTTTCGTGAAAGGAAAATTCATTTTTCATTGAGAAGAGCTTACGGTAGCCACACGAAAAACGCAAGCCCACCACACGCCCTATGTACGGTCAACGTGGAACACATCTACGTCATAGCTTGGCTTGTCTAATTGCTACGGCGAGTATACAAATGAAAAAAAGTTATAACTCCGCGATTTCATTCCACGGCGACCCTACGGCCTGTAAAATATAGCCAAACGGCGTAGGGCCACCCTGAGGCCACCTCAGTTTCTCTGCGGCCGCCGCACGTTTCTGTCAATTCAGAGGGCGTACGACCGCCGCACGTTTGTGTCAATTCAGAGGGCATATGGCCGCCTTATCATCGCCTTAGAGCAAATGTGACTGAGGCCTAAGTAACAAACAGATAGACGGACTAGCCGGTAGGAGACATGGGTGGTCGCTATATAATTGCATACTAGTCATACAGTTTTTGAGGGATAGGGCTGAAGTTTTTTGACCAAGTTTGATTATAATGCGCAGAAAAGCACGGAAGCCGATTTTTTATTTTCGAAAAATATATATATAAATATTTTTCGGATTTTTAAAAAAATTTCAAAGTCCCGTTGCTGGGCAACGGTGGCGTCCATAGAAACGTTTCTCAAAAGCATACAACTAGATCCTGGTATGAACCTACCAGTCAAGTTGCACCAAAATCGGTTGACTCCTCTGGCCTCCAGAGCTGTCCATTACATACAAACAAACAGACAGACGGAAAACCTGAGAATAACGGTAGTCTAGCGACCACCCAACAGACAGACAGGGGTGAAAACATAACCTCCATCCACCTTTTGTGGGGAGGTAACCACCCTTCAGCATTGTCAGAAAGGATGTTCAATGCCTGTGACAGTTTTCTTGTTGAATGGCATGGACGACGCTGAACAGCTACACCCACACACAACTGCAATATTGTTTGGGGGACTTGAAGTAGAGTTCCAGGATCCTTACTCTTTTGATATTTGTCCACTTCTGCATGTTAGTAAATCTTACAAGTGCCCTTTATAATCTGTAATATTAAAAAAAAAAGTAGCATTGCTTCGGATTTCACTTGAATTATCAAGTTACCCTTACCAACACGGGATTCAAAACAGGGTATGGATGGAAAAATGCAAATGGCGTCTTCTGTCATCTAGCCGGCAAACTGGGAGCAACAATTCACATTTATTGCCATGTCTGATGCCATTTAAATGCTCTAATGGTGGTGAGGTGCTCCATTTGAAACAGTTTGTTAGATATGTGGAACTTTTGATTCCAAGGGTCCATAAAAATTTTTTGTATTGGGGTCAAAGTTAGTGACCAATTGCAAATTAGTAGTGGGATTTAAAATGTGTCAGTAATTTAGTGGTCACTCTGGTATAAGCCAAATCCAGACAGGACAGCCGGCTTTGTCCAAATTTGAGAGGCGTAGTGTTCCGATATAAAACGGCCTCTGCTGGCAGTCGATCTTTTGGGCATCAGACCTTGATGAGACAGCTCTCACTACTAAGTGAGCAACACTGCTTCTCATTGACCAAACCATGAGTCAGGAGAGATGGTGGTGAAAGACTTTTTTTGTTATTTCTGAACTGACAGTGTTTCCGACTAAATAAGCCATCTGGATCTATTACTCTATTACTTTGTCATCATAATATTACAGACTTCATGTTCATGGCATGTTTTGCAAACCTAATTCACCATAAAAATGATAGTTTACTTCCGTTTTTTGTGATGAAATGCTGTTTGGGTTAATGTCCTTGCTCATTACAATTATTAAATATAGTTCATCAAAGCTTTTCCTCATTAGGATTAAACAAGAAGGTTCCAGAATATCAAGGGAGTTACACGAAATTAATTTGGTCCCTATAATAATATTTTAGAGGTATGACATTGTGGCTTTTCTTAGTTTTGAAATTTAGAATAGGTCTAATGATGTCTGAAAGGGAGGGTGGTTCGAGCTGAATTTTTTTTTCTTTTCAATTATAAGATCAGCTATGAGGAAAACGAGATGGTATTCATGGAATACTTACCCTGCGCAGTCTTGAGAAGGACTTCTTGTAAGGCATTTCTTCTGTTTTTTTTTAAGTTGTTTATTTTCTTTGATCCAATATGGTGCCAGATCAGTGACTGATGATTTCACTTTGATAAAATTATCTTTCGCATTGGTAGTTGATCGATTATTTAAGTTTTGCATTGATCCATTAGCGGTTTCAACAATTGCAGATAATATTTTTTTTCATACTGACTGGATCAAGCATTGCACTTGTCAAATTATGATGTAATAATGAAGGCGCCGATGACATGGTCATTAACATATCTTATTCCCCATGGGGAATACATTACAATGAGCCATGTGCAAAGTTTTCCATAGAGTGGTTTTAGAGCTATAGAGGTAAAGTTTTCGGTTTTTCCAAGATGGCGCCTGTACCACGTGACCTATGACGTCATTATTATCATTATAAATTCCTACAGGAGGAGGAACACCTATGACCAAAATTTCATGTCAATCAGACCAACAATTTGCAGAGAATTTTTTTCATACTGACCAGATAAAGCATTGCATTTGTCAAATTATGACGTCATAATTAAGGCATTGATGACATCGTCATTAACATATCTAATTCCGCATGGGGAGTACTTGGCAATGAGCCATGTGTAAGTTTTTTTCCAGAGCGGTTTTGGAGATATAGAGATTCAAATGTTTTCGGTTTTTGCAAAATGGCGTCTGCATCACGTGACCTATGTCGTCATAATTATGACTAAAAAAAATTTATCCAGGAGGAAGCGCACCTATTTGGAAAATTTCCTGTCAATCAGACTAATGGTTGCTGAGAAAATGAATTTTTAAAATGCAGACATGTACGCATGCACCTACGTACGGCACACGTACGCGACCAATCGCTTAACCCCGCTTTTCTCTACGCGAGCGCAGGGTAATAAGTGATGCCATGGTGAACAAAGTGGTGAGGCATCCTGGGTTGGGATTTCTTAAAGGTTTAAATGATCCTCTCTGCTGCAGGTTTGCTTCTACACAGACTTGTGGAAACAAAATACTGTTCCTTCTTTAATGGCAAGAATTAATCCCACCTTCGTGTAGGGTCGGCCGTGGTAATAGTTTGGCCAAATTATTTTCCTGAACTGGCTTTCTTGGCCTGACATTCGACCAGAGCCGATTTAGACAGGAATTTGGATTTGGCCAGGGTGCTAGCGATAACTCACCAACTCTTTTCGAATGTCTTGTCGAGATCTTAAATGCATGCTTACTAATGTTTGCAGACCCAGGTTAACATCCACCCGACACGGCCCACTTTGTGGCAAAGCCCTGCCCTGTGAAGCACCAATCAGACAGTTTATAGTCGGGCTGGGAATTGAACCAGAATAGACAGCTTAAAGGTAAGTGCACCACCCTGTAAGACTACACAGAGTTTTGGAATGACCCAGGACAAAGCTGCTCAGAAAAGAGAGAGTTAGTGCTGCCAGGGCTGTGTTGTGCTGATTACAAATGTTAGTTATTGACAAATTTGTCAGCTATTTCAAGTTAGCCATTGACAAATTGCACCTTTTATAGTTTATGTAAAAGGTCGCACAATGTATGTCCTGGAAACTTGTGTTCGTCTCTCTGAGTAGAAATGGTCAACAACGTCGGTCACACATCTTTCCTGATAAAAAAAGGACTGACTTGGAGTTTTCCCCAAATGGTTCAATGGTCATCTTCTTTTTATTGTGTATGGCAGCTTGGCTGCTGGGTAGCTAACATTTTGTTGGGGCACAAATGTGCCACTGATGCTGTGCCCCTAGACCAGTACACTGTTACTCATTTCACCGACCTCAGAAGGATGACAGGCTGAGTCAACCCCACCTGGTGTAAATTCAGTGACCAACGGGGCTTGAACTGAGGACCCTAAGATCCACAACCAGTCACCATAACCACCAAGTGACAGCCAACGCCAGGCTTTGTCTCAGTCGTCTCATCACCTTCAACATCAAACCAAAATATATCTTGCATAGAAGAATAACTCCTTGCAGATGTGCTCATAATACTGATGAAGAAGAGCACTCGACGTTTGTTCAATTAAACCGCTGCATGAATAAAGGTTAAAGATCTTCAAACTGAAGCTTATGAGCAATCCGGAAGATAGAAGTTGTCAGCAAAGCAATAACTCTATTATGAATGTAGCGAATTATCTCCCAGTGAATATAGAGGTGACTGCTTCTGCCAAAACTTTCTCAATTTCCAGGATAATCCAGTTATTCCAAGGCAAACCCATTTTACTTCAACATCACTATTCATTAACTTGGGGAAGCTCATTATTTTGTGTCACATCTTCAACAAATACAACAGGAAATGTCATTACAATCATTTGATTACCAACTGTGTGTTGTTTGTTTGTTTGTCTGCACCTGCACAACCCAGGTATAAAACAAGGTTCAAGTACAGGAGAATATGTTGGTCTCTCTCCCACCTTAATTTTCTTGTTCCAGTTGAATGAGCCCAATTAGAACCTGCCCTCTCCAGTGCAGCACCAACAGGACACATTGCATGTGGGGCATGTCGTACTTCAGCAGGAACGCAAAAGGCGATGTTAATGCAACTCGCCTCATTAGGACCTTTTCCGGTCTACTACTACCTGTGGGAATGGTAGGTTGGTGATAAGGACACTGGACTGCAATGCAGAGGTTGGGAGTTAAAATCCGCCGGGAAGGAAGCTGGACAGACAACTCCTGGTTTGAGAACGAGTTAGGTTCCTAAACCCTGTTCTCAAAGCGAAATTGTTCTCAAACTGGAACACACTGGAATTTGATTGAAACCAACATATTGTTACGGCTGTGGAAATTTGCAAACCACCATTCAGGTCCCGTAGGTGAGATATCTCTTATGTCCATGTGAAGTTAGCCCAAATCCGTTGTCTCGAGGGAATTTATGTGATCCATCCGGGCTGCGACGCTTTGAGCAAGTCGTTTTTCTTTCCCTATCTTTTATTTAAAACAGACGAAAACTGCCAACGATGCTGGTGGGTTTTTCGCGCCATTCTTCTCCACGCTTGGTGTGAGGGAGGAGAAGGGGGAGGGGCAGCTCGCCACTGATTGGTGGATGACCAGCGTGAGGCGGTCGGGGTGAGGGAACGCCCCTCTTCGAGAACCCTCTCAAAGGAGGGTGGAGCCGAAAACGGGGGCGGAGTGTAGGGCGGAGCCCCGGGGGATAAAAAGTCGGACACGGAAGGAGCGCTGTTGTTGCTCTTGCTCTCTTCCTGTCTTCCGGCTCGCTCATCCTCTTCTCTTCCTTGTGGCCGCTGGCCTGGTCTTTTGTGGGGTGGTCCCGAAACCCCGCTGACGGGACGGAGCGTCTGCGATTCCCCACACCGCAACCTCGAGCGACAACGTTTCCCCCCCCCCTCTTCTATCCGCACTGGGATAGCGCCGGAAACTCCGTCCGTGGCGTCGAGCGGCCAACACGTGCCGGCGCGAGGCACGCCGGAGAGGACGCGCCTACCACGCCAGGGCACGGAGTCGCGGCCAGGCGCGAACACGTCAACGGACGTAGGAGAGGGACTCGACAGCCCAAAGGGAAGTCACCATTTCTTTTCGGGATTTTTGTGTGAATGTGTGTTGGCACCGTGTCTTGTAAAGTAGAACTGTTTAAGTGTTTCCGTGTGTCGGTCTTATTCGGTTGTAGCTCTGCATTGTTGCTTTTGTTTGGGTTGATATATGTGCATTTTGACTGTTTGGCTGTATATGTGTGCTCTCCGTGTGTCGCGTAATAAATGCGCATTGTGTGAACTGTTTTCCCGTTTCGCTTCATCTTTTCTTTATTGACCCTCCATCCTGCTTCACGTAAAGGGTTAGTAGTGGGCTTAATACACCCAATAATTAATCGGAACCGTCGAGGCCGACCATAACACCGCTCGGTTAGCACGGAACGGACCGCTTAAGCGGTTCATGTCCGGAGTCGGCCTGCGGTGAGGTACGATTGCCCGGTCGACCATCCGCGCAGGTACTTAGGTAGATCAAATTTGGCGAGCAACCCTATCCTGCGTGGGTGGGCAATTGGCACGGTCGTGGTGGGGTTAAACCCCCACCCGTGACTAGCTCCCGGCGTTGTTCCGAGAGGGTCACGACAGAATTGTCCGTTCCGGTGGGCGAGGTGGCCACCATTCGAGTCGAGCGGCCGATCACACGCCGGCGGGCGCGAATTCGCAACAATATACAACACCGTATTAATCGGTAAAACAATGTAAATAGACAGTAAGGAGAGTTGAAAAAAACCATAAAGTGTGCAGTGAAGTTATATTAAAGTAAATATAAAATACAGCACAATAATATATACATACAGTGCTTTCATAAAGTATTCACACCGCTTGACTTTTTATATTCAGGCTGTAACACAACAAAATGTGACAAAAGGATTAAAAAAAATTTTTAAATGTCACCAATCCACATAAATACCCCATAATGGCAAAGTGAAAACATGTTTTTTGAAATTTTTACAAATTACTTAAAAATTAAAAACTGAAATGTCTTGTGTCGATAACTATTCAACCCTTTTGCAAAGACACTTCAAATTGAGCTGGGGTGCATCCAAATTCCTTTGATCGTCCTTGAGATTTCTCAACAACTTGATTGGAGTCCACCTGTGGCCAATTCAATTGGTTGGACATGATTTAGAAAGAAACACACCTTCGTAGAGAAGGTCCAACAGTTGACAATGCATGTCAGAGCAGAAACTCCACCATGAAGTGCAAGGAACTGTCTGTAGAACTCTGATATAGAATTGTGAGGAGGCACACGTCCGGGGAAGGGGATAAAACTATTTCTGGAGTGTTGAAAGTTTCCAAAAGTACAATGAGCTCCATCATTAGGAAATGGAAAGAATATGGAACTACCCAGTCTCTTTATAGAGCTGACCGTCCAACTAAACAGAGCCACCGGGCAAGATGGACCTTGGTCAGGGAAGTGACCAAGAACCAAATGACCGCTGACAGAACTTTGGCTGAAATGGGAGAACCTGCCAGAAAGACAACAAACTCTGCAGCACTTCACAAATGTAGGCTTTCTGGGAGAGTGTCCAGATGGAAGCCACTCCTGAGAAAAAAGGCAAATGACAACCTGGTGCTGGCTTCATGGTTAGGGTGGCGGGCATGGGATCCTAGGGTCCTGAGATCAAACTCTGCTCAGCTGTTGAATTAATACCAGGTGGGGTTAACTCGACCTGTCATCCTTCCAAGATCGACAAAATGAGTATCAGCATGCTGGTATACTGTGTGGGAGGGGCGACCCATCAAGGATTGTGCCCAATAGCCAAGGAGACTGCTTCGGCAGCACCAACGCTCTGCACAGAGTATGGTTACAATGCATGGATGGATGGACATCACGCCTGGAGTTTGCAATAAGGTGCGTGAAAGACTGAAAGCATGAGGCAAAATATTCTGAGCTCTCATGAGATAAAAATTGAACCCTTTGTCCTGAAAGTAAAGCCCAACGTCTGGCAGAAACCAAGTGCAGCTAATCACCCATCTAATACCATCGCTACCGTGAAGCATGGCAGTGGCAGCATCATGCTGTGGAGATGCTTTTCTGCAGCAGGGATTGGGAGACTTGTAAGGAACGATGGATGAAGTCAAATACAGGAAAATCCTTGAGGAGAACCTACTTCAGAGTGTGAAAGAACTTAGACTGTGGCGAAGGTTACATTCCAACAGGACAATGACCCCAAGCATACAGCCAAAGCAACACTGGAATGGCTTCAGAACAAGAACCTGAAAGTCCTTGAGTGGCCCAGTCAAAGCCCAGACTTGAATCACATTGAGAATCTGTGGAAAGACTTGAAGATTGCTGCTCACCGACACTCTCCATCCAACTTGACAGAGCTTGAGCAAATCTGCAAGGAAGAATGGGAGAAAATCCCCAAATCCAGATGTGCAAAGCTGATACAGACATACTCAAGAAGACTCGAAGCTGCAATCATTGTCAAAGGTGCTTCGACGAAGTGTTGACTCAGGGGGCTGAATACTTATGTAAATGAGACATTTCAGCTTATAATTTTTAATCAATTTGTAAAAAATTTGAAAAACATGTTTCACTTTCATTATGGGGTATTTTGTGCAGATCAGTGACAAAAAAATTAATGTAATCCATTTGAAATTCAGGCTGTTACACAACAAAATGTGAAAAAGTCAAGGGGTGTGAATACTTTCTGAAGGCATTGTGCAATACAAATATGCAGCCTGGTGTTCGCTCAGCGGTTAGGGTGGCGGCTTGGGATCCGAGGGTCCTGAGTTCAAGCCCCGTCGGCCGCTGAATTAATACACCAGGGGGTTGACTCAGCCTGTCATCCTTCTGAGGTTGGCGAAATGAGTGCCAGTTCCAGTGTGTGTACTGGTAGAGGGGCATTGCATCAGCGACACAGTCACGCTTCAAGAAATGATAGCTAACCCGGCAGCTAAGCTGCCATACAACCACCACCACCAATGCAAATATGGACATAAAACAGTAAAAAAATCACTTAAATAAATAAAAAATGTGCATCAATCAAGAGGTCATGTGGACAAAAATAATGTTCTTTGCAGCGGACATTCTCAAACCGAATGTTCTCAAATCAAGAGTTGTCTGTATTATGAACTTGCTCACCTACGGTGCTTGTTGCGACCAAATCGTCCAATAAAAACCCGAGCAGCTCACTAATTGTGGTGCCAGTCCAAACGGTTTGGTTGACTCCTCAATGCTATCAGCGTGCGTCCCAAAATGTTTCCTTTACAAAATAAAACGAAAAGTGTAAACACCACCCATAATCAATCATGTGCCATGCTCTATACAGAGTGTAAGTTTCGCCAAAGCAGGTTCTTGGTACAGTTTACGATTGTGGACGGGTCGCCATTCCGACGCAGACCCAGAAAAAAAGTTTTTGTTGCTACAGATTCAGATTAAAGGAATAGAAAGTCTGTTATGGGTATTCACATACAAATGCGCAAATTGTTTTCCTATCAGTTGAAAATAACAACCAAAATTGCACTGCTATTTCCAAATAATCAGGCAGGTATAGCCATCGAAACATCTTTTCCAAGAAGACTTCCTCCCTTCACATATCCGACAATGAGGACCATCTGACCGAAGAATGATTTTGTCAACTGGCATTTACCTTGATGAAAGTCAGGAAGCTGGTCAATTGCATCGAGAAAAAAGATCAAACTGTCTGTTTTAATATCGACGTTAATAAAAGCATCTCCCTCGCACAACCGTCATCAACACGAAATACACTTCTAAAGTTTGGTCAAGCGTGATGATGCGACAAAGGCCAAAAAGTAGAAGAAAGAAAATATCATGTGTCAATTCGTGCCAATCTTGATGTTTTTCACATGTGAAAATTTTTTTTTTTTCAAAAACCTTTGAATAATCCATCATGTTAACAGTTTACAGCACTTCCGTTTATCAATAACATGCCAATGACATCATCTACTTCTATATATTGCACAGTTGTTATTTTTTTAATCACAATCAATGCAAGACCAATTGATTGCTAGCATTCAGACGTGCCAAGTCAATTAAACTACAACAATGTTCACTGCAGAATAGAACACCGAGTGCCCCCTTTTCCAAAGCCAGGCGATACATAATGAGCATCTGTTGACTCGGTGGTGGTGGTTGCGGCAACACAAATGACTTTTCAATTAGAGAAACTTTTTTTTTCTTTTGGGATAAGAAAGTTCTTGTCATAACAAAGCGGCTACCGGACAGAGGTTGTTGGCCAAGATGCGCCGGGTTTTGAGCTAAAGAGCATCTTGCCGATTGTACAAACTTTACGGATCAACGTCGGCCACCAAACTCAGGGAACTATCACTTAACTTGCTGTATGCCACAAACCGAGGCATATTTACAGCAGCTGCGATAGCTGGAGTAGCAAGAGAAACTAATTCATCAGTGGAGCAGGTGTAGAGAAGCCATGAGTATAGATGGTGCCAATAGCCCTGCCAGCTGTGCTATGGGGTGTCAGGCACAGACTGTCATCTCATTGTGAGTGTGTTGTATAAATCACTGTTACGTCGTCACAAATTGGAGGCAGTACAACATTTATATACTAACCATTACAAAGTGTTTGGTGTAAGAATTTTTTTTCTTTTTAAAATCAAAGCAGTTGTTATTGAGCTCACATGCATGGACTGCCAAGAAAGCAATCAGAAAACAAGAGCGAAAAGGATTTGCACACGGACTTCCGTGCGGTCCTTGGCAAAAGAAAAAAAAAATAAAGGAGAGCAATGATATTAAAGGGCACTCTTGCCGTCACCAAAATAAAAGGGCAAAAAAGCTAGCAATAAAGCATTCTGGATTTTTTTCCCTTTCTCCGAGCGAACTCCAAGGAGAAACCGATGATATAGTTCTCATTGCGCATCATGCTCAGAGCTCCCAGATCAGTTTGGAATTTGCACTTATCGAGCGAGCCGTGAGCAGTGCCGTGCTGACCCGTCAACAGTGCACACAGATATTAGGGGCACTTGTACTATATATATGTGGGCATTTACAACACTTCAGCCATGCTACAATATGGGACCGTCCAATTTCAACCCATGCCGAGATACCATTTGTCCCCCATTCTCAGGAATTTGGCTTATTTTGGCTGTGACGCTAATTAGCATGACGCAGCTGGCATGTACATACACAGTGTAACCTTATAATGTTCTAGAAGCCATATCAGGCTTATTAAGTACAGGACTTAAAACCTTATAGCTTCAAGGGCTCTTCACCCCTCCTGCCCCCAAAAAGGGTGTGCTGCCCCTTCAACCCACCAGGGGCCTACGGTGCCACCCCCACCCTCCTTGACTCCCTGCCTGAGTGTCCCTTATATTTATTTTATTTTTTCATCAGAGCTACTCACCTTGATTTTAAACAAATTAACTACACAAAATGAAAAAAATAAAATTATCGACATAGATAGTTGCGCTGAATTTGCGATGTGAGGTGAGAGAACCAGTGATATATTATTATATGGTTTGACCATGTGAGTAGAGAGAAACAGTGACATGAGGTTGTTGACTTTTAAATCCCATGGAACAGGCAGACTCAGACGAAGTATGTGCGTCCGGTTCGAGCTTGGGGATAACGTCATAAATGTGACGATCAAAAGCATTTTAGCGCCGCAATTACAACCATTGTGCGGCCCTCCTCCCTCAACCTTTCGGATTAGAATCAATATGGCAAAGCGTGACAGACGCTCTTCGAGAAGAGCCCAAAGACGGAGCTTGGTGCACGCTGCTCTGGCATGCGAATCCAAGGCTAACTGAGATTTACGGATGTAATCTCGCTAAGCTTACGCTGTAATTTCACAACGTTTATCAAACATTCTGAGCATCTGACGGTCAGTGTTCTTGATGATACACACATACATACAATACAAGGAGAATATATACTAATACACTCACACATTACACATAGCCCGCACCTTGCTACGATGACCAACCTGCTTTGCACCTGGAGCGACAACATCTCAACACCATTCCGAGCTGTAACCCCAGCCCCCTCCTCCTCTTTCCAAATTCTTTGCGGTCTACTTGGTCACCATTCCCTCCAACCAATAACTCGGTCCGCCGAGCATCCAAGGCCTATTCCTCCGATCATGCTCTACTCGCTCTACCCTCCTCCCTCCAAGAGCACACGCTTTACTCAAATGCAAAAGGAATAAAATATGCAGAAGGAATTAAAAAAACTCAAATGCAGAAGGAATAAAGTATGCAAAAGGAATCCTTCTGCATTACTCAAATGCAGAAGGAATGAAATGCATGAAAACCATGAAGACCAACCTTACTATCCCGCATCCAAACACGAAATCCTTTTCTTTTCTTTTTCCAAAATGAAGTGGTAAATCCAAACAATGCACATTGCAGAACCATATCCACCTGAGACTGGATTTCCATTGAGGGATACAGTATGTGCAGGAATCATGAGTTAGGGGTAATCATCATCTCTATAATACACCAGTGTGGCATGCTTGCATACTGCAAGCAACTAGTGGATGAATCCTACATGTAATAAATATAAGCTTTATATATTTGATGAAGTGGTTTGTGAAAGAACTTTATATTCAAGAGAATTAGGTTACAATGATATACAAAGGCAAAAGACAAACTAAAACTGTTGCATATTCATAATTAACTTATTCAAACAATGACAAAACTAGAAGGGCACCCGGTAGAGCGCACACATCCGCCACTAAATTCCTGATCCACAAGAACATATCCGGCCCAATACATTTTTCAAATATCCTGCGATATATCGTTTTTGGCCCGATCCCTCAATGGTGGAGAATCACTCTAGAAATTAAATAATTCTCGCATCTGGATCCGGATTCGGATCTTCACCAAAATCTAATCAGTTCGTTTATGTCACACACCGAACCTGTCCACAAAATTTCATATGTATCCATGCACAACTTTTTGAAATATCGTGCGATAAATCGTTTTTGGCCCCATCTCTCAATGGTGAAGAATCACTTCAAAAAATTCTAGTAGTCGGATCTAGATCCATCCACAACTTGGATCAGTCCACAACTTTTTGAGATATCCTATACACAAACAAACAAACAGACAGACAGAAAGGGGTGCAAACATAACCTCCTTCACCTTCGGTGGCGGAGGTAAAAACATAACCTCCCTCACCTTCGGTAGCGGAGGCTAATAACATAACCTCCTTCATTTTCAGTGGCGGAGGTAAAAATGGCAAGTCATGTGACCCCAAATGCAATATAATGAAATATGCAATATTTAAAGTGCGCTATCATTACTACGATTACTTAGGCATTTACAAATTGCGAATGCTACAATTACTTAGTCATTAGCATATTTAAAACATATCAATCATACTTAATTACATCAGAGATCAGAGACATTGACATAGGAATCACTTGTAATTGCTTATTTTCTAATGAATAAAGTCCGGTCTCCTTCTACTATTTTAAAAGCACATTATGGTTGCATTCTGCAAACAGCTAAATAACTCAAGTAAATCATGAATTAGTGATTAGAATGAGCTTTTTATTGAAAAGTTTACAGCTATAGTAGTTTTTAATGTAAACATGGCAAAAGTTATAAGATATGAGGCGGAAGCGACGCTTGCATCCGTTGCCTAGTAATCAGTTCCAGTATCAGCTCAGCTATATTGTTTGCCAGCATTGAGCAGATGGAGCCTGCACCAACTGACTTGTTTTTCATGGATATATTCATTCACCAAATTTTTCCGACTGTTTTGTGATTTTTTTTTGTTCTGATGATAATGGCTTTGAGTTGCATCAGTGTGCAAAATTTCAGCTTTATACATCACCAAGAAGGTAGGAAACATTTATATCAGTGATTCAGTGAGAGAGTCAGTGAGAGAGTCAGTAGTGAGAAAGAGCTTTATATAGATACGAGCAGGGTGTGCTTATAAATTGTGTAAGCATACGAACCGTGTTTCCCCATTATCTCGGGACGCTCATCTGCATTTCTCTTCATTTATTTATATTTCATGTATGAATGTTGTATGATGATTCTGTGATTTTTTTCTGGTGTATCGGCGATGGCACACAAAATTACCATGCTTCCTCATTGTATTGGGTCACTCACCTGCATTTTTTTTCATTTATTCATATTTTCATTTATGACTATTGCAGGACGATTCTGTGATTTTTTTTCTGGTGTACCGGCTTCGATGTTCAACGACAGCAAAATTTCAGCTTTCCAATTTACCCAGAAGGTCCCCATCTTTAATATTAGTCAGTCACTCAGGTAGGGGTTAGAAAGAGCTAATATATATTGTTGTAGTATTCGCGCCCGCCCGGCGTGCGAACGACCGCGTTTCACCAATTGCAGCTGGTTCGCCCACCGGACGGACAATCCAGTCGTGACTTTCTGCAATGGCGTCAGAAACCAGTCACGGATGGGTTTTCAATCCCACCACAACCTTGTCCGTACCCTACACGCGCACTACAGGATCCGATCGCCAAATCTTCGATTTATCCAATTATTCGTGCAGGTAGGTTACCGAGAGATTGTACCTCAACGGGACCGCTTGGAAACGAGCCGCTTAAGCAGCTCACTTCCTTTTGTCGATAACCGAGCGGGGTAATATCGCGCAGTCCCGTTAGACCCGATCACTTTACCGGCTATTTTAAAGCCAACTAATATTCCGCAATACAAGATGGCATTTCAATGGGGGCATGGACGCAACGAACAGGTTTACATTTAAACCAGCACATTTATTTACTTGACGTATGCAGGAACAATCATGCAGTCATTCAAAAACACCAACATGCACGTACACAGAACAAGCGATGAATGCGGCACGGCACATGGGCAATACAAAGCGCTACAACCGTCTGTAAGTAATTATTAATGTACAGTCACTTACACAGTTTTACTTACGGGACTCGGCGCCACAACATTCATTCGAAAGAAAAGCAGGAAAAAGACCCCATCAAAGGCAATGGGGTCAGACTGGACCTCTAGGGTCTTTATGGCGTGGGACTTGGCAGACCGAACGAGTCCCACGAGACCGTTGCAGGTTACCTGCACCCTTGTGGTGTCTGGCTTGGGCGACCCGCGACGTCCCGTTCCCACAGCAGCTAGCGTAACCGCGGTCGAGCTCGGGCCTTCCGTGTGGCAGGCGAGCTCTCTCCGACTCTCTCCACATGAACGCGCTTGGGCGACCCGCGATGCTCCTTCCCCACGGCAGCTAGCATAGCCGCGGTCGAGCTCGGGCCTTGCCAAGCGGCCGGGTGATTCGATCTCAGTCGGCAACTCGTTTGAGAGGAACAAACGGGTCTTTGCTCTCTTAGAGTTGATGCTCTGTAAGAACCCGTCCGTCCCTCAGTGATGCTCGAACTGCGCCGAAGCCCAATCACCTCGGACCGCCTGTCGCTAGCTGGCGAGCTCTCTCCGGCTCTCTCCACACGAACGCGCGGTTCCGCGCGACACAGCAGGCAAGGCTGCGCCTCCAGCTCGCGTCTCCTTCGCGACGCCCGGACTCTCCACCGACTGCAAGCTCCAAGCTCCCGACTCTGCAACGAGCCCAGACTTCCACGCAGCTCCTTGGCTTCTAGCTTCCTCCCGACTCCCCGACCTCTCCAGACTGACTCAGGCCGACCGATCAACTCGACTCGACCCAACTCGAACGTGAGCTTGGCGCTCTGCTCGTCCTTTTACAAGGCTGGTGAGACGCGGTTTGGCCTCCGATCCTCGACCTGACCTCTGGCGGAAAGCGGACGTGCGTGAGATCACCAAGTTTGATCCGACGAGCAAACGTCCCACGTCGGCCTGCAGCGACGCCGCTCGATGCGGACTCGCCGCGGCTGGCGCAAAGATGGCGTCGTTTGTGGTGTGGAGATGTTGACGGTTGCTGGCGAAGTGGTGAGGATGGCATGGTTTGGTAAGAGGCAGGTGTGGTTGTGGTGGTGGAAGGCGATTGGTCTGAAGCAGTTGTTGAGAGCGATGGTGGTGGTGGTTGTTGTGAAGCGGTTGTTGAGAAAGATGTTGGTGGTGGTTGTTGTAAAGCGACTGTTGAGAAAGATGTTGGTGGTGGATGTGATTGGTCCAAAATAACGATAGTAAAGAATAACTGCTAACTCAAAGATCACAGCCCGGTTATCATGAATACTTCATTTTAAACAACGGTGGGGGAAATCGATCTGGACACGGAATTATCAGCCAAACTGATATAGGGACCTTTATGGTGTTCTGTCAATTTCCACAGCCGTAACAATATATATATATATATATATATATATATATATATATATATATATATATATATATATATATATATATATATATATATATATATATATATATATATATATTGTTGTGGTTGACGAAATTCGCAAACCACCATTCAGGTCCCTTAAGTGAGATATCTCTGTAAGTATATGTGTAGTTAGGCCCAAACCCGTTGTTGAGAGGGAATAAATGTCATTCATGCGGGCTGCGACCCTTCTAGATAGCCGTTTTTCTTTTACTATCTTTATTTTGGACCAGCCGCCATTACTACCACAACCAACCACATCTCAACAGCCATCACACAACAACCACCAACTGCAACGCCGCTTCACAACAACAGCCACGACCTTTACCGTCACAACTCGCCCTCGCAACCATCGCATCACCGTCATTCCCACGCCGCTTGTGGGCACCGATACTGGACTCGTGCAGGGCGCGCACCGAGCAGCGGGTGCAGAGGCACAGCCTTTCCCAAGGAAACGGATCAAAAACGACTCGTGCCCACTTCTGTTCCGTCCTATCGGCGAGCGTGGGGCGATTTGGCCCCGCCCCCAGGTGCATTGGAGTAATATCGCTATATGCAAATTCATGGATCAAAAAGAATTCACGCCCACTTTTCCTCGGTCCAATGGGGAGCCAGTTAGAGGTGAAGGGTCGGAGGTAAAGGGTCGAAGGTGAAGGAGCGAGGCCACGGGGGATATAAACGACCGCGTTCGTCAGTCGGAGTTGTCGGTGGAGCTGGGAAGAAGTGGTAGTAGTCAGAGTGAAGAGGACGGAGCTGTGGAGAGGTGGCGGCGGCGAAGGCGGTCGAGGGGGTGCTTGTGTCGGAGTCGGGGAGCTGCGGAGGGAGAGGCCGGCGGCGCAACCGAGGTCGTGGTGGAGACGCTCGTCGCGGGACCCGAGACAGGGAGATATCCTCCATCCCCCGAGCATCAACAACCCCCTCCTGTTTCCCCCCCGCGCTGAGATAGTGCGAGAAGGGGGCCCCGTCCCCACCCCATACCAGGCAGTCCCAGCGAGGCCCGCGGAGTCGGGGCGCCAGCGCCATTTCGCGGCTCATCACCAGACGGGTAGGCCCAACGCGGTCTCGGCCCCAGGCCCGCCTCATCCTTGAGGGTGGTCCTTTTCTTTTTCTTTGGGTATATGTGTTGTCGGCGCCGTCTGTGAAGTAAAACTCCATAAGTGTTGCCGTGTGCGGTAATAGATCTGCATTGTGTTTCTCTTTTATATTTGCTTTTTGTGTAATATTGTGTTTCTTCTTCTTTTACATTTGCTTTTGGTGTAATTGTATATGTGTGCTTTCCGTTCATCGTGAAATAAATGTGCTTTATGTTGAACTGTTTTCCCGCTTCGCTTCGTCTTTTCCTCTATTGAATCTCCATCTTACTTCACGTAAAGGGTTGGTCGTGGGCTAAAACGCCCGATAATTAATCGAACCGTCGAGGCCGACGATAACACCGCTCGGTTATCCCGATAGTACGGAACGGGTTGCTTAAAGTGGCCCGTGTCCGAAGTCGACCTGCGGCGAGGTGCGATCGCCCGGTCTACCCTCCGTGTGGGTACTTAGGTAGGTCGAATTTGGCGAGCAACCCTATCCCACGCGGGGGGCCGATTGGCACGATCGTGGTGAGGCCGAAAGGTCCACCCGTGACTGGTTCCCGGCGTTAGTCCGAGAGGGTCACGACGGGATTGTCCGTCCGGTGGGCGACGTGCCGCGATTCGAGTTACGTGGCCGTTCGCACGCCGGCGGGCGCGAATCCGCAACAATATCGAAACATGTGAAGTGCGACGAACACTCCGCCGATCCCCATTGGTCACAGCCCACACCAAATTGTCACGTACAACACTGAAGCATCGGCCCCGATGACTCTATCAAACAGACAAAGATTATATGGTCATCATCAGTTGACCATCAAACAGAGCCACCAATCCAGATGTCAGGCTTATTTTCCCTCATCAACATGGAACCAATAAATATCTAACCAATGATGACCACATTTAATATATAAACATCAGACGCACCTCCTGACTGTTATGGTGAGCATCACCGCAGATTATATCTCACACGCTAAAACCGCATAATCCGCACAGAGCAACCATCCATCTGCCACCCAGATAATTGTTCCTGCCAATGCAAACCATTCAACCAGAACGCATGTGATCTGTTCAATGGGGATCGGTGGAGTACTCATCACACTCCACATGTTTCGATTTTCCCGCCGATCATATCACATGCCTTCTGGTTGAATGGTGTTTCAAACCCTTCCCAGAGTTCCTCCACAGCTATAATGGCATTCACAAGTAGATCTTACATGAGAATGTCAATGGTACACACCTAGTGGCCAATCATGGCCAAGGTTAATAAAGTCTAGAGCTTATCGCATGTGCGGAAATAAAATAGAGCCACAAACACTGGCACCTCGAGGCGTTTATAAGCATTGTGGTGTGTGCAGTGGCTCATAGGTGTGAAAACCAGGCATTCGATTATGTGAGTGAGGAAAGTGAAAAATATTTTCGATCACTTTGTCATTAAGAAACCGTTGCGGCCTGTTCCAAGTCAAGGCATTGTTGAGCAGGCCAAAAAAATGGCGAATTAAGACAGCCAGGGAAGGAAAGTGAGCTGACCCAAGGGATTGACCAACGAAGAAAGCCTTGATAAAGGATAATTAAATAAGGCCATAAATTATCTTCAAAAGGGGTGATTAAATTTACACAAACACCCAGTTTTGATTCATGCACCCACTTGGAGTTCCCATAGTTTGCATGCAAAGTTTTGGGCCACTTGGTTTCATGGTTTTTGAGTTACGGAGGAGACACAATGACACACTGACAGACACACACACACACACACACGTATACTTTAAGATCTGGGAAGGCTCCGTTCCACTTCCTGAAACCCCTATATGGAGATAACCTACAACACACACACACACACACACACACACACACACACACACACACACACACACACACACACACACACACACACACACTCATAAAGAGGTGGATACTTTAAGATCTGGGAGAACTCCATTCCACTTTCTAGAACCCCTATATGGGGAAACGACCAATAACCAATAACACAAAGACCGGTACCAAATGCCTTTGTGGTAATATAGTTTATAGCGAACGTGTGCACGTGAAAAAATAGGAAACAACAACAACAACAACAACAACAACAACAACACAATACCCCTGGCTATTTGGAATCCGTGTCGTTAGCTATGACCTTTTACTTCCGGTTGTTTTTAAACGCTGTGCGGTGTATAAACACGATTGGGTTTTATTTCTATCTTGCGAATATTACTTAACGCGTGCACATGAGAAAATAGGAAACAACAAAAACAACACAATACCCTGGCAATTGTGAATCCGTGTAGTTGCCTATGACCCTTTTTGCTTCCGTTTTTTTTTTTTGCTTCTGGTGTTTTTTTGTTTCCAGTTTTTGTCATGGGGAATAATGCTTGCCGGGAGATAAAGGCATCGTCAGACATGAAATACCCAAATAATATCAGACATGGTGTATATTTCCTCCACTGATTTTAATAAAGATATCTCCCGCATCATCAAAAAATAATTTTTAATCGTGATTTACGTTATTTGATCGGTGATCCCAAATCTAGGCCGAAGTAACCGGAAATTGTGTATACAGTTGTGAATTAGTTGTAGGTAAAGTCAGAAGCGAATGTAAGAAGAATACTACGTTCGCTTCTGGTATTTATTATTTTAGATGAGATCCTGTTCTAGGCGGTGTAGTTGTTGTTGTGAAGGTAATGTTAAGGTAACATTTATTTTTTCATCGGAAAAAGACTGTTTAATTTGATATATTTAAGAAGCGAATGTAAGAAGAATTCTACGTTCGCTTCTAGGCTTTGCCTTTTCCATATTATAAACACACACACACACACACACACACACACACACACACACACACACACACACACACACACACACACACACACACACACACACACACACACATACACATACACACACACACACACACACACACCAAGTAAATAAAAACGACAAACACAAATATTTACCTTGAAACGGGGTTCTTTGAAAGAGATTTAAAGTGGGTAATTAGCAAAATTCAATTCAAAATGTACCAAGCCACAGAACACAAAATGGCGATCTATAATTCATGCCTTCACAGCGAGAACAAACATGGCGAAGATTGACCTCATTGTTTATTTGATATGTATCGATGTCGAAGTGAGAGGTGGATAACAATAGGAGATGACACAAAATGGTGAAACAAAACGATATCCCGTAAAAGTAAAATTGCACTTTTTCAGTGGATGAGACACCACCCGAGTGAGGCACTGTGGGACCAAACAAAGGTGGAAACGTACGTCTAATCGATGTGAGATTGAAAGCACATGCACTTTTTCCCAAAACGAACAACCAAGCAGCTTGGAGAGCACTCACCAAGTGGCTGAAGCACTCAAGCAAGCACTCCAACGAAATGGTTGAGAAGAAACGGCTCCCTTGACAAGCAATTGGCAGTCACCGAACCGTCATATTCAACATACACATCCCAGAGAAGCCCGGAATGTCACATATGTTCGAAATGGACAAATGAACACTTTTTTTTAGGAGTTGGAGCTGCTTGTGAGTTTGATTCTGGAGCTTAAATTTTGAAAATTCTTCTTCTTTTAAGAGATACTCGTGGCAAATGCAAATGCGGAAATTAAATTTAAAAAAAAACTCTGACGTCTTCGGGCATTTATAAGCATTGCATTATACCCAGTGATTCGTAGCTATGATGAACAGCTTGTTCCAACTTGCGGCCTGTTCCAAGTCCTGGTAAGGTTGAGCAGGTCAAAAATCATGGCAGCTTCAGACACCAGTGAAGTTACCCAGGAAATGCCTTAAGACCCCAGACAATGACATGGCCAAGGATTGCCCGATGAAGAATATAATTGAATAAGGCTGTTAATTATCTTCAAAAGGAGTGTTTTAATTAACGCAAACACCCAATTTTCACTCATGCACTTTCTTGGACTTTTGTTAGTATGCATGCGAAGTTTCAGGCTGTTAGGTTTTATGGTTTTGGAGTTATGGAGGAGACACAATGAAACAATGACACACTGACACACTGACACACTGACACACACACACATATTGCCTTTTATTAGTGTGAATGCACAAAGGCAGTGAACATGTTTTTGCTTGTAACATGGGTTATTTTTATTAATTTTGGGGAGTGATGGAGGCAGCTGCCTGTTTCTGATTATTTTCTGTTTAAAAACTCGACCAGCGACCACACCAGAAAACCCATGTCGTTATGATCATAAGGGTATTTTTTCGGAGTAATTCCAGGAATCTCGCAAAGTTGTCAAAATAACCTGTCATTATTTTCTTTTAACGAGGTGTATAAAGAAGGTTTCTGAAGCTGATGCCATCATGCTTTGGTGGGATGTCTGAACCAGCTATGCGACGCGCTGACACTCCCTCAGACCTGCCACCCAAACTGCGGTTCAAGACCGAGCGATCACCACAGAAGAGGCGGGTTGCAAACCATGTGGACACTAATCGTCCTGAACCCACACTATGTGGACTAAGCCATTTGCATAGTTGCCAACATTGAGAGAAGAAAGCATTACGATGGAAAGGATCCAGAGTGCTGGGGAGCAATGTGACCGAGGGAAGGTTGGGGAAGGTCTGGGAGGGGGTGCCCCCCCACCCCCACCCTTCTCCCTCGGTGGGGAAATTTGTAATCCAACTTGAACTGAGGGTCGGTACTTTCATTTGGTAAAATTAAGCAAGGTATCAATATGAAAGAAGAATCGGTACTTTAATTGTGTAAAATTATCCAAGGTACAAATTTAAACCAAGGATTTTGACTTTCCTTGTGTAAAATGATCCAAGGTACCAATATGAACTTAGGATGTGCTGAAATATCTTTGTTGTTAAAAAAAATTGATTTTTTTAATCTCCCTTATCCTACATGGGGAAGGCTTATTGCTGTTGTAGGGTTTGTTTCTACGATTAGCACCCCCAATTTCTAGTTGGACCACAGAGTTTCTTAGACCCCGAGGACTATTAAACCACCATTTAGGTTTTTCTCGAATTTTTTCTGCCAATGTTCAAGGACTTTCGGAATGAAATTTGGCAACAATAATGAGAAGACAAAGTATGTGGGGTTGACATAATTGTTTTTGACTTTGACCTGATTTTTAATGTCATGGCCCAATTAAAGATATTTTAACATTTTTTACCAAAATTTGACTCGGGTTTGTCCGATCACATCCAAATTGCCCTCTCTCGATAGCCTCGAGCAAGGCTCATTTACCTGTAATTTACATCATACCCCTCTGGGTTAAAGGTCAAGGTTGTACACCAATAGGAGTACGAAACCACCATTTATAATTTTATCCCTTCTTACTGCCAATGTCCGAGCTTTATCTCGGATCGGGCTGGACTTTTGGATTGAAATTTTGCATCTAAGGGAATGAAAAGTGGGTAGGGTTTACATGTTTTTTTTGACCTTGACCTAATTTTAAGGTCATGACCCAACTAAAGACATAAAAAAATTTCACCAAAACTCGACAAAGGTTTGTCCAATCGGAACTAAACTGTCCTCTCTAGATAGCCAAGAGCAAGGCACATTTACGCTTACTTCACATTATACCCCTCCGGTTTGAAGGTCAACGTCAAATGGTGTTCTGAAAAAACAACGCATCTTTTGTCATTGCTCAATTCCTTGATATTTCGAGCTCTTTCAACCAGTGCAACAATAAAAGACTTCCTTTTTTTTCCTATCACGGTATTTTTTTTTTAACCACAGGCTTACGCTTGTGCTATATAATCCGAGAAGTGTGTTTGTTTGTGTGTTTGTGTTTTTTTTAGATTTCCATGCACTCCTGAACCACAGGACAATCTCTTCTTCTTCTTTCGGCTGCTCCCGTTAGGGGTCGCCACAGCGGATCATCCGTATGATCCGCATAGTGATTTGGCACATGTTTTACGCCGGATGCTCTTCCTGATGCAACCCTGGTCGCCTCTTACGACACAGGGATGTGGTACACCTATTTTAACCGGGGTATACACCGGCCCAGTCCACTGGTACTCACTTCGCCGACTTCGGAAGGATGACAGGCTGAGTCAACCCCCTGGTGTATTAATTCAGTGGCCCAACGGGGCTTGAACTCAGGACCTTTTGGATCCCAAGCTACTGCCCGAAACACTGCGCCAACACCAGGCTATCCTGAACCACAGGACAATATGAATTGAAAAATGGGGTGGTGTGTTCGTTAAGGTTTTAGAAAAAAAAAATCACAGTCCTGGAGGTTCAGAATTGGGGGAGGACCCCAATTTTCTCTCTGTAAATATGTATGGCATCGTGACACTTCTGGTAGCGGGTGGGTATGACAAGTCATCCCATCCGTAAGGACAGATCCTTCGTGAGGAAAGACAACCAACATAAGAAAACGTGGTGGAATTTTGGAATGCTCCGTCATCTTTAGTCTTTCTTCTCAACAATAAATTCCCATCGCTTTTCTTCTCAATCATATTACTTTAATCTTTCCATCCCTGCACCACCCAATCTTTTGCATATGTAATAGGTAGACGGCACCTGCTGATATTTTCAAACCACAGGAAGCTTGGTTCGCATCTCTTCCACCCACTTGCACAATGCAGCTGCTCACAGAGTGCTTGTTGTCTATGACCAGGTCCCGAGAGCCCCACGGATTAACACAGCGATAAGTTGAGAATCCTCTGTTGAACTGCCTCATGCTTCCCATGCAAGACACGCGGAGAGGTCCTGAGAACTCGCAGCTTGCTTTGCACAATCCTCCTTTCCTTTCAAACAACAGTGTTGTGAGCATGTTGAATGAACCATGCGGTCAACGAAAGAAAATATTTAAAATTTAATAAACACAACAAGCAAGCCTGTGGGCCCTGGACCCACTTTTGTTGCATTGTTTGTCGTTCTAATTTTTTTAAATATATTTATTCTGGGAATGGAGAAACAGGTACAACTAGAAAGCATATGAAAATGCAAAGTCTGTCCGTGTCTGCTTTTTACTCGAACTACACTTGACGAGAACGACAGTTTAAAAAGTTGTACATTTCATTAATTTTTGTTCTCCACAATGTCATAATAAATGTTTGTTGAAGATTTGATGACAAAAGCTAAATTGCTAAAAATGTTACGGCCTGGACATGCACACTGAATCTCAACGGTAAACAAGGATTTTGATTAAAACTTTTATGGCTGGTCTCCCAGTTCACCGATGATGTCGTCCTTAAAAAACTTTATTCCCCATTGTGAGTCGAATGAGATGTGCCATGTTTCAATTTTTTCCGATCAGGGGTTTCAGAGAAACAAGGCTTTAATTTTTGTGTTTAATCTAAGATGGCTGTCATATCACGTGACCTTGGACATCACAATTATAATTAAAATATTCTCCATCGGGAATATTTTAACTATAATTGGGGGTTGCTGGAGTTGTTCCTATCCTCAAAATTTTGTGTCACTTGGACAAGTGGTTACTGAGAAAAATAAATGTTAAAAACACGTTCAAAAAAAGGGTCGAACAATAATCTATCTATAATTCCAGCAATGTGTGTGTGTGTGTGTCTTTGTATGTCTGTGTGTGTGTCTGTGTGTGTGTCTGTGTGTGTGTCTGTGTGTGTGTCTATGTGTGTGTCTATGTGTGTGTCTATGTGTGTGTCTGTGTGTGTCTGTGACCGGTTTCTCGACAACCGCTGGTCCGATCTAATTGAAACTTGCCAGATATATTGCTAGGGACCTGAGGATGTGCCTTTTCAAGGTTTGATATTAATCGGACAAGTGCTTCCCAAGTTATGTCCATTTCTTTACCAAACCAATGACAAGACACATTGTTGCGTGGATGTGGCCGATGGGGGAGGGAAGCTCAGCCGCGTTCCCTATTACGGGTTACAACGTACGGACTTCCCGAGAGTGATGACTTCGTGTATTCTAATAATTTCTCGATTTCTTATGCACATTTATAGATAAACACAATGCCCCAAGTTATGATCGTTTTCATATTAGACGGTGCATAAATTTCGGTAACATCAGAGTGCTGGTATGCTCCGAACCAGGAAGTAATTTTTTTTCTCTCTCTTCTCTTCTCTTCTCTTTTTGTTTTTCCTTGCGAGGACATTGCGAAAAGGCAAAATACGTTGGCGCAAATTGAATAATTGGCCATTAAAACCTAAATTGCGAGTCATCGTAACTGTGATATGCGAACTTCCGCGCCACCCACGTACGGGCACGCGAGAGCGAAGAAACGGCCTGTGTGGTTGCTGTTTATTGCTCGCAGTTTGAATATTTATTTATTTTTTTTTTTTTACGGGCAGCCGCGTTCCCCATTACGGGTTACAACGTACGGGCTTCCAGATAATGATGACCGTGTATTCTAATAATTTCTCGATTTCTTATGTGAATTTATGGATAAACACAATGCCCCAATTTATGATCCTTTTCATATTAGACGGTGCATAAATTTCGGTAACATCAGAGTACTGGTATGCTCCGAAGCAGGAAGTAAATTATTTTTTTGCACGTTTTTTTTTCGTGTATTCTCATAACTTCTCAATTAGTTATGCGTATTTAGAGATAAACACAATGCCCCAAGTTATGATCGTTTTCATATTAGACGGTGCATAAATTTTGTTAACATCAGAGTGCTGGTATGCTCCGAAGCAAGAAGTAAATGATTTTTTGCAAGTTTTTTTTTCTCCTCTTTCCTCTTCTCTTTGTGTTTTTCCTTGCGATAAAAGACAAAATACGTTGACGCTAATTGAATAATTGGCCATTAAAACTAAATTTTGAATAATCGTAAGTGCCATATGTGAACTTCCGGACAGTGAGGACTTCACTTCCGGATAGTGGCGATTACTGTATTCTTTCTTTCTCAATTTCTGTACTTTCTCGATTTTCTTAAACCCAATACCCCAATCCAGTCAGTGACGATTACTGTATTCTTTCTCGATTTATCGACTTACTGTATTCTTTCTTTCTCGAGTTCTGTACTTTCTTAAACACAATGCCCCAACCCAGTCGTCGTTTACGAGAGCGAAGGAACGGCCTGTGTGGTTGTTGTTTCTGGCACGCGGTTTGAAAGTTTTTTTTTGCATGTAAGGCCACGCACGTACGGGCACGTGAGAGCGAAGGAACGGCCTGTGTAGTTGTTTCTGGCATGCGGTTTGAAAGTTTTTTTTGTTTTGTTTTGTTTGCACCTACGGGCACGCACATATGGGCATGCACTAGTAATAATAAAAACCCGACGATTACAATATCCTGCTCCCTCCCTCCGGGGGGGGGGGCGGGATAATAATGAAAATTATTTCAACAAAAAGATTAATATGGTGCCAAAAGCTCACATGGTAAAAAATAAAATTACAGCCCGGACAGACACACACACACACACACACACACATCTCGTTTTTTTTCACTCAACAGTTCCTAACAATTATATCACACACACAAAAACAAACAAACAAACACAAACACTGAAAAACAAATACAGAAATAAATAAAAATAAAAACCAAACACACACACAAACACAAACAAAAACTAGAGGGGGAGCACTCGGTAGAGTGCAAAACCTCTGCCGCCAATACTACTGGGTCACTCAAGTGAACCTGATATCCTATTCATTCAATTTGACATCAACAGTGCTCACAGAGTTATAGTTTGCAACTTTCCCTTTTACTTTTAACTTTTACATACTCAATTCATTCGTCATAACTAGATTCCTTGAGACAGATATTGATTTTACGTGGGTATATCCACCTGAAGTTCCAAAATCAGCCATAATTATAATTTTGGCATGTTTTTTTTTGTTGGAAATCATGTATAACATGTAGAAATGGAAAAAAAAATGTGCAATTTTTTTTTCTCTAAGAAATTTTTTTTTCGGGGTGGGGGACCCCCCCCCCCCACCAAGTTTCGTCGAAATCCGTCGAGGAGTTTTTCCGTAATACTGTTCACAAGCAAACAAACAAACAAACAAAAACAAACAGAAAGGGGTGAAAACAGTAACCTCCGATCTTCGATGGTGGAGGTTAATAAAAACACTTACTCTCATACATATAAACACACACTCATACATACAAACACACACACACACAAACACAAAAACACACTTTCCTGACCACATACATCATCAGCTGGGCACCGTTCTTCCTCGAGGTTTTGATCCTTTCAGCCAAGGACCTCTCCAAATGGCGGATCCACAACTTTGGTCACGGATCCAGATCAGTACATTACCGACACCAGTAGATCCACAACCTCAGTTGTGTCCATGCAGTCGGTCAATACACAATAATCAAATAAATCCACAAGAAACATAAATAGTCTTGAAGAAACAGTACAGTGGATTTCCCACCAAAAGATAATGACAAATCGGCAGAAAAAGCTTCACCAAAGGAAATATCAATCATCACACACATCTCGTTTTTTCACACACAACTGTTCCTCACAATTCAATCACACACAAAAACAAACAAACACAAACACATAAAATAAAATAAATAAACGCACGCACACACAAACACAAACATTCATACAAAAACACACACCCAAACAAAAAACAAACACACACGAACAAAAATAAACACACACACATACAATCAAATACACATACATACATACATACAAACACACAAACACTCATAAACACACACACACACACGTGATTGAAAAACCCCGCCTTGCGCTGCACGGGGGACAAACTAATAATGGTGTAATGGCATCACTTGCCAGGAGACATTCATAGCGTAGCGATGTCGGGATACCTTTCTGAGATTGTGAGAATCACAAAATGCACAAACTTTGCACAGTCAATCAGCAGCATCTCACGACTTGTCCACAAACCACATGGAGGATAGTACGAGCTTATTTTGTGTTGGCATTTATCGATGTGAATATGGAAAATGATTTTCTCCAGGTTTATCAAAAAATATTTTGACCCTGCACTGTCCAGTTGTTTGACGATTTGCGTGCTCTGATTTTCAACTTTGTGCGACCAATGCTTTTGGAGGAGATGCAAAACTGACACACAGATATTTGATCTTTTTACTGTATATGGATAAACTGGAACAGCACTCGGTAGACAGCATACCTCCACCAGGCTGAACAGTTTACGTTTTGCATCCCACTGATAGGTCGGTTCATCTGGATCTGGACTTGAACCAAAATCGAATCAATTCGTCCTTGTGACACACTCAACCTGTCCACCAAGTTTCGTTCAAATCTGAAGATAACTTTTTGAGTTATTGAATCACAGACAGACAGACTAACAGACAAACAGGAGGGAAAACATAACCTCCGTCCACCTTCGATGGTGGAGATAACACCTTGTTAGGTTAGGGTTAGGGTTAGGGTTTTTTATCACCAAAAGATAACACCTTGGTGGAGATAACAAATGAGTTCCCTGCCAAAGAACTTTAGCGCTGGACACTGTTCGGCCCAGTAAGTAATCCTGCGCAACGGTTGCCAACCTATGGCGACTTGTCTGTGATGAACATCAAACAAGAAAGCAGCATGTACCTTTTTTGAAGTCTGTGATATGACTTGGCGGGAAGAATGATATTAAAGAGAACGTGGAAGTTGGTTTCACATGTTGAGAAAAATATGAATGAATGAGTGGAAGTGAGCTGCTTTACAGGATATGGTATCTCGGTTTAATGATGTATTAGGGACAAAACATTTAATGTTTCAATATGAACCAAAGTCGGTTCGATCCAAATCATTAGCCAGGCGAAGAGTAAAACGGAAACGATCATTAAATATATGTAGACCATACATGACGTCAGTGGCACCTATATTGGCACTAAGGGGGGAAAAAAACGAAAGTGAACTTCAGTCTGAAAACTTTCTACATCATCGGAGGAAATTAGTTACAATGCATCTTTTCTTTTTTGCTTACAGGAGCAGGGCTCATGGAAGAGGAAGGTGCAACTGACAGTGGGACAAACATCAAGGGAATGAACCAACAGGAAAAGATTGAGGAGGAGGAAAGGAAATAGTGAAACTATTCATTAAAATGGTTGGGGTTAGGCAAGGTTAACGGGGGTGATAAACAGCATCGGTCAGAATTTGGGACAACAAGAGATGCATGGTGGCGCACTGCTTGCTTGCCGTGCTGGAAGGAATATTAAAAGAGAGATAGCAGCCTCTGGAAGCTGGTTCCATCGACGGGAGAAGTGAGGAATGAAGGAGTCAGAAGTGTGCAGTAAGCCCTTCAACCACATGATGATTTGCAGGTTTACTGTTTACAAATGTTTTCGGCTTTGATCACAACTATGACGGCATCAGTCACCTCGTTCATTGATGTTTCATGGCTTGTGGATATACTTTTCTTTTATTTTTGGGGTGGGAGCAAGCAATGTATGTAAATGCAGTTTTAAAGAAAATAAATGGATGTGACACAGCCATGATGGGCCAAGCGCATGTTGCACGGAAACCCGTTCCAAAGTCCCTTCGAAGATCGGGCTTTGGTGTCGTCCCAGTGGAGCCACCTGGCGAGACGCAGCAATGACAGCCATTTCCCCAGGTATAGTCGCCAGAGCGGGGAAGGATCAGTAGATATTTACGTTTGGAGTCCTCCATTGTTCGTTCAGCTGGCAATCCAGAACGAGCCCGTTAATCTGATGGCGTCGATGAATTACTCCCACGCTCAGAACGTGCGCTTAACACTTAGCGTGGAGCAATGCCACAATTAGCACCTTAAAAGTGAAATATCGTACAGAGCAAAACAACAACAACAATATCACCATTATGACTATAACTCCCGAGCTCCTTCATACAAGTGAAATGGAAATGGTCTTCACATGCGTGTATAGTCAGTATTCAAGAATCGACCGAGGAGACTGAGCTGGCAGGATTGCTGGGAGGTACAGAATGCATGCCAGGGGCTGGTAGGATAGCTCGGAAGTACTCAATCATTCCTCTTCTCTCCCACATGTGGAACCAACTTCCATATCCGCTTCCCTCCAGGGCTTCAAGACAGCTGTTCACCACTATGTTCAAGACAGCTTCAAGATCATCCCCTATCCAAAACCATGATCTTTTCTAATCCCATTAACCTTCCCCCAAGCCCACCTCTTTCCAACTCTCCTGTTTCTCCTTCCTGAGAGTTTGCTTCTGCCTTCTGCATCCATCCTCGAATACCCCCACGTTGCTACCCATACCCTTTATTCGTCCAAGTCTCTCTATTTTGTCCCTCAACCCCGCCGTTGCTGTGTTTCCCTCCTCTCTTTCTCCTGTTCTGTTACGTCCTGATTCGTTCTTTGTTATAGCACCTCCACGAGCCTCGACTTTCTATCCAAAAAAGTATGCACACTCACCTGTTATCTGTCTAACGTGGGTTTGTCGACCCCGCTATAAATTGTCATCCCGGTGTTTCGCAGGCAGGGTGGACGATTCATCAATGCGTGTGCCGTCCCTAGATGAACGTTAAACTGGGCATCCCATCTGCAAGCATTATTTGGTGGATGTGAAAATATCCCATGGTGTCCTTCAATAAGAATAGGTGAGCCAACATCACACCCTGAACAAATGACAAATTCTTGCACTTCCACGGAAACGGTGGGCCTGGCTACCCCGTTTGTGGAAGATGAGCCAAATAGGTTCCTCGGCCAACCCCACAAAAAGGTGGGAATAAATTGGGAGGATTAAAAGCATTAGTAGATAGCACACTCGACTTGAAGCTGCTTAGTGTGGGTTCAATTCCAGACCTCATTGTAAATTGTCACCCAAGTGTTTCGAAGAACAGGGTGTTATGTTCAGACATGTATGGTGTTAAACTGGAGTTCTGTCGGGCAGCAGTTGCTGATGGTGGATGTTAAATATCCCAT
>NC_140977.1:34425731-34465731 GCF_056783735.1 Eptatretus burgeri | reverse complement strand
AAGGAGTGGCTCCGTAAGAAGCATCTCAAGGTCCTGGAGTGGCTTAGCCAGTCTCCAGACCTGAACCCAATAGAAAATATTTTGAGGGAGCTGAAAGTCTGTGTTGCCCAGTGACAGCCCTAATACCTGAAGGATCTGGAGAAGATCTGTATGGAGGAGTGGGCCAAAATCTCTGCTGCAGTCTGTGTAAACCTGGTTAAGAACTACAGGAAACGTCTGATCTCTGTAATTGCAAACAAAGGTTTCTGTACCAAATATTAAGTTCTGTTTTTCTGATGTATCAAATACTTATTTCATGCAATAAAATGCAAATTAATTATTTAAAAATCATACAATGTGATTTTCAGGATTTTTGTTTTAGATTCCGTCTTTCACAGTTGAAGTGTACCTATGATAAAAATTACAGACCTCTACGTGCTTTGTAAGTGGGAAAACCTGCAAAATCGGCAGTGTATCAAATACTTGTTCTCCCCACTGTATATATATATATATATATATATATATATATATATATATATATATATATATATATATATATATATATATATATATATATATATATATATAGTTGAAAGTGTGTCTGTCTGTGTGTCTGTGTGTGTGTTTCTCTGTGACCGATGCACACGAAAAGTACTGGACTGATCCTCACCAAACTTCACATGCTGACAGAACATGTACCTGGGAGTGTCCCGATGTAAAAGAATTGTACTTCCGACTTCCGGTTTCCGAATTATGACATCATCACCTGATTTCGGAACGTTAATTTTTCAAGTTCAGCCGATTGACATGGAACCAACGCCATTTGCAACAGAATGAAAAAATAATGCGACAGTCAATTGAAGACAATGACTTCCGACTTATGACGTCATCACCTGATTGTGTAACGTTAATTTTTCAAGTTCAGCCGATTGACATGGGACCAATGGAATTTGCTAGAGAATGAGAATTAATTAAGTCGCAAATGATGACATGAAACCAGCCTCACATTGTTGAGGAATTATGGTTTTTTATCTGATGCGGCAATAAATCTTAACATTTTTGAACTTGAGTCTTCTGCATATAAAACATGGCAGGAAAAATATAATATTATAGTGGTGATCAAAAATAATACAAATGGTGGCAGCCTCTACAATTTTACAATTAACTGTGACATATACTCCTTCAGACCCGCCGTCATCCACGGCATTCCTGTGCGTAGCACGGGTATCCCTGCCAGTATATATATATGAATATATGAATATATATATATATATATATATATATATATATATATATATATATATATATATATATGTAAATACATAATTAAATATACATTCAAAACTTTTGACTGGCACTATGTATGTATATATATATATATATATATATATATATATATATATATATATATATATATATATATATATATATATATATATATATATATATATATATATATATATATATATATATATATATATATATATATATATATATACATACACATATACATTTACAAATACATGCCTGGTGTTGGCGTAGTGGTTAGGGTAGCGGCGTGGGATCCAAAACGTCTTGAGTTCAAGCCCTGTTGGCCGCTTGAATTAATACACACCAGGAGGTTGACTCAGCCTGTCATCCTTCCGAGGTCGGCGAAATGAGTACCAGTGTACTGGGCCAGGTGTATGCTCCGGTTACAATATGTGTACCATATCCCTGTGTCGTAAGAGGCGACCAGGGTTGTGTCAGGAAGGGCATCCGGCGTAAAAACTAAGCCAAATCACTGTGTGGATCACACGGATGATCCACTGTGGCGACCCCTAACGGGAGCAGCCGAAAGAAGAAGAAGAGGATATATATATATATATATATATATATATATATATATATATATATATATATATATATATATATATATTGTTACAAATTCTGGCCCGCCCGGCATGCGAGCGGCCGCGTAACTCCAATCGCAACCGCGTCACCCACCGGACAGACAATTGAGTCGTGACCATCCTGGAACTACCGCCAGGAGCCAGCCATGAGTGGGGGTTTAACCTCACCACGATCGTGCCAATTGCCCACCCACGCAGGATAGGGTTGCTCGCCAAATTCGACATACCTAAGTACCTGCGCGAGTGGTCGACCGGGCGATCGTACCTCTCCGCAGATCGGCCGAGGACACGAACTGCTTAAGCGGTGCGTTCCGTGCTACAGTGATAACCGAGCGCCGACCTTGACGCCGAGGTTATCGCCGACCTCGACGGATCAGATTCTCTTCTTTACCCGGGTGTTCAAAACCCACTACTAATTTATTCCGCGGTTCAAGATGGCACTTTCAATGGGGAAAGAGATGACGAACGGGATGCATTTCACACAAGGACATTTATTACAAAGCACATATTGCACACACAACACAAGCAAGGAATCATGCAATATACAAGCAACAAATAGAATGCAAAAGCAATACGACCGACTATAATTATAATTTACAAGCACTTACACAGTTTCTACTTGGCAGGACATGGCACCACAGCATGCATACAAAACAAAGAAAGACCTCCCTCACATGCAAGGGGGTAGACGGGGTCCGTAGACCTTTATGGTCGTGGGCCGTGGATGACCGAAAAGGCCCAGGAGACCGAAGGGTCTTACCCGCACCCTCGTGGTGCGATGGTGGGCAGGTCGCGACGTCTCGTCCCCACGGCAACTAGCGTAGCCGCACCTGATCTCGGCCTTGCAACGGTGGGCAGGTCGTGACGCCTTCTACCCATGGCAACTAGGACAGCCGCGCCTGATCTCGGGCCTTGCAATGGTGAGCAGGTTGTAACGCCTTCTCCCCACGGCCACAAGGACAGCCGCGCCTGATCTCGGGCTTTGCAACGGTGGGCAGGTCGTGACGCTTTCTCCCCACGGCGACTAGGACAAGACTTCCACCCGACTGCCCCAAGTCTGTCTACGATGAAGACTTGGACCACGACAGACTTGGACCAAGACCATGACGACCAAGACTTCCACACGACTGCCCCAAGTTTATGCTATCCGCTCTCTCTTCCAGGCGCTCCTCGTGCCCTTTTATTCCTCCTGAGCCCACCCCGCCCTTCGCGGCGCGTGGGTGGGGGGAGGAACATTCCAGAGAAATTTGGGTGGGGCTGGTTTCCAACCGTCAAACTTGTTTACCAGAGGAGAAATTGGGGTGGGGCTGGTTTCGTTGCTCCTTTAGTGGCATTGTGGTGTGGTTGTTGAGATGGCGTAGTTGGTGTGGTTGTTGAGATGGCGTGGTTGTTCCAAAATTTCGACAAGTACAGAAAAACGGCTCTCTCAAAGCATCGCAGCACTGATGAATCACACATATTCCCTCTAAACAACGGGTGTGGACTAATTACACATGAACTTATCGATATATCTCACCTGAGGACCTTTCTGGTGTATTGAAAATTTCCACAGCCGTAACAATATATATATATATATATATGTAAAGATGTAAAGATATACGAATATATGTAAAGATATATAATGCCGGTCAAAAGTTTTGAACACCCCCTTTTTTCAGTTTTTACTGAAATTTAAGCAGTTCAAGTCGATTGAATAACCTGAAATGGTACAGAGTTAAGCGGTAAACTGGCCGAGGTTAAAAAAAAATTTAGGTTCCCCAAAACTGAAAAATAATGTAAATTTAAGAGTTGGTAAAAAAGGCCCTTTTCAGGGAACAAGTAATGGGTTAGCAACTGCAGCTTTTTTGCAGCAATGGAAGTAAATTAAGCCTTGAACGTTGATGCAAACAATTCCTGCAGGTGTCCCAGCTTTGTTGATTAGTTACAAACCCTCTGTCTGTATAAAAGCAGTTTTGGAACAGATTGTGTTACTGCAGCCTCTGAAGCATTATTTGGACAATATTGCACTGCAGGCAGTAGTATATTGCCATCACAATGGTGAGAAAAAGACAATTAACAAAGGAACACAGACAGACCATTATAACCCTTAAAAGTGAAGGTCATTCCTTTCAAGAAATTGCAAAGAAGCCAAGGTGTCTGTGAGTACAGTTTCCTACACCTCAAAAGGCACTTGGAAGCTGGAGGAAGCTCTGACAGGAAGAGGTCTGACAGACCCAAAGCCACAACACAATCAGAAGATAAGTTTCTGAGAGTCAACAACTTGCGTGATCGGCGGCTCACAGGACAGCAGCTTCAAGCACAGCTTAACATTGGACGAAGTAAGGAAGTCTAAGTTTCAACTGTGAAGAGAAGACTTAGAGCTGCAGGTTTGACAGGTCGAGTGGCAATAAGAAAGCCATTGCTAAGATGGTAAAATAAGAAAAAGAGGCTTCCCTGGGCCATGAAGCACCGTCAGTGGACTACTGAAAACTGGAAGAAGGTCTTATGGACCGATGAATCAAAAATTGAAATCATCGGTTCATCACGCAGGGTTTTTGTACGCAGTCGTGTCGGCAAAAAAATTGTTCCTCAGTGTGTGACACCAACTGTCTAACATGGAGGAGGATGCGTGATGATCTGGGGCTCTTTTGCTGGATCCAGAATCGGCGACTTGCACAGAGTGACTGGCACCCTGAATCAAAAGGGCTACCACAGCATTTTGCAGTACAATGCAATACCCTGTGGTCTACACCTAGTTGGTCAGGGGTTCATGCTACAGCAAGATAATGACCCAAAACGTACCTCCAGACTATGTCAGAACTACCTTAGAAGAAAAGAACAAGATGGTAGGCTTCAAATCATGGAACGGCCAGCACAGTCTCCAGACTTAAACCCCATCGTGCTGGTTTGGGATGAACTGGAAAGAAGGGTGAAAGCAAAGCAACCTACAAGTGCAACACATTTGTGGGAACTTTTGCAACAGTGTTGGGAAGAACTTTCCGAACAATATTTGATTTTCATTGGAGAAAGAATGCCACGAGTATATTCGGCTGTTTTATCTGCAAAAGGTGGCTTCTTTGATGAGTCAAAAATTTACATTAAATTTTGTTCAGCAAAACGATTCCATGATTTTTTTTTTATCTGCAATTTTTTATTTGTTCTGTGCTTTAATTTCAGAGTACATTGAAACATTAAACTGCTTAAATTTCAGTAAAAGCTGGAAAAATGGGGGTGTTCTAAAACTTGTGACCAGTCATGTATGTATATGTCTGTGGGTGTGTGGGTAGAACATAAGTACCGCCCAGTCGACAGGCCACACCTTCCCATCTCTCCACAGCATCACAAGCACCGACCATTAGCCAGGCCACTCCTTTCCCTCCAACCGTCCATAAATCACTGCCGTCGTTTTCGCTCTGCATTGCTCTGTTTATTTCTTGGCCTCTGGTGTACATTTTGTGACTGAACAACGCGTCTTCTATCTTAAATGAAGATATAATTTTGAGGAAACGAAGGTACATTTTTATTACAACTCAAACGAGGTAATGCACGTTTTGTCCGCAGCGGTCTAATATAAACCGCCCAATGAAGGTATGTAAATTCTCAAATACACAGGAAAGAAAATAGTGATATTTCAGTGAAAGAAACGTTTGATTTTCACCCGACTTTTCAAGGCCATAAACAAACTGATGACATGTCATATTATCATTAAAATCAGCTTGGTCCTGAAATACCTGAATTGGTAAATAAAATTAGTCAGGAGGCCAGGGAAATTCCACAGATATTTATCATGAACACATACACTTTAAATAAGTTACGTAAATGCATACTTTAAAGTTATATTAAATGTACATGTACACTTTCACACACTCAACATCATCTCTGAGTTGATGTACGTTTAAAAAGCAGAACAAAGTACGTTTTCATAACAACAAAAATAGTTGTGATCAATATATGAAGTCGATAATTAAAAAAGAATGTCCTTTTGTCAGTGCTGTAGGCTGTTGAGATGTCCAGGGGTATGTTTAGTTATCAATCAGCGAGCTAGAGCTTGCTAAGCTAGCTGTTCCTAATCAACGGTTTTGAATGGAGTGCTTGCTTGAATGCTTAAGCCACTTGGTGAGCACTCTAAAAAAAACATGGCAACTGAAACACACCCCAGAATGATAACATGGTGATGAGGAGAGACATCTATATGATCACTTCTTTCAGCAATATCGATGAATTTGTGCCTCGGTAGATGAAGGGGTGGGGTGGGAAGAGGGGTCCGACACGCCGGGTACGACTGCTTGTACATATATATATATATATATATATATATATATATATATATATATATATATATATATATATATATATATATATATATATATTGTTGCGGTTCTCGGAACCGCATGTATACAACAGATAGGTGTCCCAAGACAGTTATTCCATCATTATACGTGTCGATAGTCCCCTTCCTTTTGTTTAGCGGGACAACAAGGGAGTGCGTTGCGATGATCTAATAGCTGGGGTTGCTTCAATCATTTTTTCTTCATTTCATCCCCACTCTTCTTTTATGATTATTCCTGAGGTAAATCAGCCACGTGCACCTCAGAGGCCAGCGCGTACAGCACCGTGGTGAGGGATCTGCTGCTCAGAGATTCTCGTTCCCGGGCGAGCCCTAAATCCGGCGTGTGCGGCGAGTGATGTGCGCTTGGCAATGCGGGATTGTTGACTCGAGCTTCTGATGGTCTGGGGAGAATTGCTGATTGCATTAGAAAGGCATGCAAATAAATACCTCTTAAGAGGCTGCACGAATGGAGTTTTTCATGGCAGGGTAAACATGACCAGCACGATGCGCACACTGCACGAAACACGTACAGAGGCCAATAAAGCCGACTCCACGCCATGTTGGGCAGGATACGAGGGTGCGGGTGGAAGCGGCTTGTATATTTTTTAACCTCAATACCCGACGCATGTTGGTGTTCACCCCGCGCACACGCTATTTGAATCATGTGAATGCGAGCGCTGGCTGTGTACATAATGGTGGAACCATGCGCACTGTATGGAATGTGCTCGAAAGCAGACACGTATGCCGCTCGTGAAACGTGCATGGATTTATCCATGGCGATGTACTTTCGGTCCTTGCTGTCAGTGGTGGATTCTCCACGGAAGGGAACGTCTTCTCGTCTCTGCGTCAGCGAGGCTGCGATCTAGCCAGGGAATGTACAGTGCGGGCCACATTGGCACACGCAGAATAAGCGCGTTGATCGACACTGGTCGAACACCCGAGCGGGCATGCGGGACGCTCGACCAGTCACCTGGGGGTTTTTGCAAGATGATTCGTGTGCCAATTTCGGTGTGGGCGATTCATGTCATCTCGTGGGTTCGGAGTGCAATATTGCCGCTGTTTGGGGTGGCCTTGCGGAAATGAAGTGAGGCGGTTTCCAGCCCAAGCGGGCGGGCCATGTGAGGGGTCGGGGACAATCGGAGCGCCCCATTCGGGTGATGACGTTGGGATTCGGAATGGCCCCTCCCCCCGAGCTACGGGCCCTATAAAGATTGGTCCTATAAAGATTGGCCCTATAAAGCAGTCCCTCTTTCCCGGGTGGTCTGTGTTTCCTGCTCCTCGACTACGCCCACATAGACACTGCCACGACCCGCCTCCTGCGCCTCGACTCCGCCTCCTCGTCTCTGCCCACACCACGTCGACCCCACCCCCTACCTGATCCTGCCCACTGCTCCACCCCCACCCTCTGAACTCCGCCCCTTCTCCAGTCAAGCTCCTTCTTCACGAGCACAGTCTCCACACGTGCGGCTTGGGCCAGAGGAAATGCGCCCACTGTCGGGTACCGCACCCCGGAGCATCCCTCCCTTGAAACGTATTGGTGGCACGTCGTGCTATCGGGCGCACAGGTACCGAGATCATAGCCTCAACCCCCTCCCTTCCTGATTGTAAAAACTCCCTCTTCATCGGGTTTTTCTGTGTCTGTGTGCGCGCCCGTGCGTGTGTGTGTGTGTGTGTGTGTGTGTGTGTGTGTGTGTGTGTGTGTGTGTGTGTGTGTGTGTGTGTGTGTGTGTGTGTGTGTGTGTGTGTGTGTGTGTGTGTGTGTGTGTGTGTGTGTGTTGGCACCTGTCTACTTAAGTAAGACTGTTGATGATTGTTATTATTTTCACGTTAAGTCTGCTCTGTGTCCCTTTTTGTAAGTTGCCTGTTTGTTGTCGCACATGCTTCTTTCTATCCTCTGCACAACACACCGCAATAGATCTTCACTGTTCCACATATTTTCCTCGCCTGCTTGTAATTAAATTATTATTATAAAGAATGTTCCCTGCTTGCTTTTGTCTTCTTCCATTAATCCAGCATGGTCCGAATCCAAGTTTAGCCGTGACTTTATTCCCAACGATCAGGTCCTTTTAGCCAGTACGTCCTTGGCAGTGTTGCTCGGCTGCATCCGATCCGGTAAAGTCATCCGGTCCGGTAGAGAGATCCGGTTCGGACAAGGCGTACCGAGGGTGTGTTTCCCCGGTAATTAAACCACGTGATTAATTAGGGAACCCGATTAACCCACAGACGGGAGGATCCTAGGTCACGCGGTTGAGTTATTGGCGTCCACGGTCAGTTAAGCGACCGCCACGTCACGGAATTATCCGTGTGCGATGGCCTACAATTCCGGGGAGTCTGGTGGGAATGGACATAGCTTCCCCCACCTACTGGGCTTCTCACCCGACCCCCCGGCCGGCAACAATATATATGTATAGTACACCTGTAAAACTCACAGAATCGTCGGGCAATATCCATGAATGAAAATAGAGAAAAATGAAAATTAAAAAAAATTAAAAAAATGCAGGTGAGCGACCCGAGACAATTGGGAAGCATATTAATTTTGTGTGCTGATAGACATCGAAGCTGATACACCATGAACAAACACAAAACCATCGGAAAGCATCCGCAAACGAAAATATAAATAAATGAAAAAAAATAAAAATAATAAATGCAGGTGAGTGACCTGAGATAATGGGGAAGCATGGTAATATTCCGTGCCAAAGATCATTGAAGCCAATACACCAAGAAAAAATCACAGAACCATTGGAAAGCATCCATAAATAAAAATATAAATAAATGAAAATACATAAATGAAAAATCAAATGCAGGTGAGAGACCAGAAAAAATGGGGATCCACGGTTCATTATTGCTTGCAATGTGTAAGTATACCCGTTAATCGCATGTATATACTGTATATGTATATATATATATATATATATATATATATATATATATATATATATATATATATATATATATATATATATATATATAAGCATATATATTTATATATATATATATATATATATATATATATTTTTTTTACATATACTGCACATATATATATATATATATATATATATATATATATATATATATATATATATATATATATATATATATATATATATATCTTACACATACATATATGAATATGTATCCATACATGTATTTATACTTATTCATGAATACATGTGTATACAGTTTATGTTTATGTACATATATATATATATATATATATATATATATATATATATATATATATATATATATATATATATATATTGTTACGGTTCTCGGAACCGTATGCATACAACATACAGTTGTCCCGAGTCAGTTATTTCATTAATATACGTGTATTCATGTCCCTACCTTTTGTCTAGTGGGAAGACGAGTGAATGTGTTGAGATGGGCTATAGTTGGGATTAATAAATCATTTTTCCCCTTTTATTTTATTTCCCCTTTTATTTGATCCACGGTACCTTCATCTTGCTTGCTACCCTCGTCTCGTCTCCTGAGCCCAAATCCCGACGAGCACTTTGAGCTGCGCAAGCGCTTCCACCATCTACCGGCTGTCTACAGAGACTCGTTTTCTGAGGCAGAATCCCGAGGTTCGTTATAGTAGCTGCGCCACCATTCACCTTCCCAAACCCAGACACGGCGGTGTGGGTGGTCCTTACCAGTGTCTGGTCGAAACCCTGCCCAGAAAGGCAGAGCACATGAAGGCCCGGTCCAATCGGGATGGACAATGACGTCGGCTTCGCAATGGCTCCACCTCGAACTCCGTGAACTATAAAGTACGGGACAATCCTCAGAGTTGAGTTGGAAATGTGGGAAGTTGTTGTCATTGGAATTGTGAAGAAGTTGGGGAGGTTGAAGAGAATTGCGAGTTGGAGGGTCGAAGTTGGAGAGGTTGAAGACAATTGCGAGTTGTTGTGAAAGTGTTCTGGCTGCCTGGCTCTGCCTACGTCTCGCTTCGACGGCCCGCCTACTGTACTGGTCCTCGCCCACACGACCTCGACCAAGCCTCTAATCTGGTCCTGCCTACTGCTCATCCCTCACCTCTTTGGACTCCACCAGACACGATTACCACACGTGTGGTTGTGGATAGAACAGCACAGCTTTTGTTGGGTGCCGCACCACGGAGCATCCCTTTCCCCAGAACGCTCAGGTACCCTAAACTGTGGCCACAACTCCCTCCCACCCTGGCTGCAGAAGACCTTTTTCTTTTCATTGGGTTTATTTTGTCAGAGTGTGTGTCAGTGTGTGTGACGCCTGCCCGTTAGATAAGCCTGTTTAAGATTTTTATTGTTGTAATTGTTATTGCTTTTATTAGTCTCACCTTAAGTGTGCACTGTCTGCTTTTATATGTTGCTTGCATAATTGTCACACCACAACTCTCTCATCTTCCCCTGCGTAACACACCCAATAAACCTTTTTCCAGTGCCACATGCTTTTCCGCGGTTTATTGTAAACTAGCTGAAGTACTCGGGAATACCCGGGAAATTTGCCCGATTTTCCTCACGCTAGTTAGATTGAGGCATTAGTTGTATGGAGAAAATTGGGAAGGCTTCTTTTATTCCTCAGATTTATGGAAGGAAGGCTTTATGCTGCCGTAATCCTCAGAGAGGTCATAGTTGAAGGCGGCCTTGAGCCACTCAATGTTTCTAGCAGCAGTGGCAACTGTCCTTGATGTCCTGCCAAAACCCGGACCTAGAAAGCTGGAACGCGAGTTTTGTGCTTCTCTCGCCCATCGGTGTGATGCTCTATTTGCAGTTAGGCGACGCTCTCTCTCTTTGCAGCTGACTCCGCTTGCCTGGCTCGTTCATGAGCATATATATATATATATCAGCAGTAGGATGCGTCTGTCTGTCTGTCTGTCTGTCTGTCTGTCTGTCTGTCTGTCTCTCTCTCTCTCTCTCTCTCTCTCTCTCTCTCTCTCTCTCTCTCTCTCTCTCTCTCTCTCTCTCTCTCTCTCTCTCTCTCTCTCTCTCTCTCTCTCTCTCTCTCTCTCTCTCTCTCTCTCTCTCTCTCTCTCTCTCTCTCTCTCTCTCTCTCTCTCTCTCTCTCTCTCTCTCTCTCTCTCTCTCTCTCTCTCTTTGCAGCTGACTCCGCTTGCCTGGCTCTTTCATGAGCAGATCTATCAGCAGTTAGCTGTTGCCGTGCGAGTGCAGTTCGAGAATTCAAATAACAGGAGGAGAATGTGTATGTTTAAAAAGTCAACGAATACGAACATTTTGTATTTCAAAAAACCCTCGCGTTTTTAACCATGAAGCCTTTTGTTACGATTAATATGCCCGCGCACTATTCGAAAGCCATTTTTTTTTTCGAATGGAAATTTTATTTATTTTATTTATATATTTGCTGTTGCTGACCCTCGAATCAACTGTGGTCCACCTTCGCTTGTGGAAACACAGGCTGCGGTGAACCAGTTGAAACGGGGCAAAGATCCAGGGATCTGTGGCATCCATGCCGAACTTCTCAAGGCTGGTGGAAATGCTGCACTCGTGTCGTTGCATGCAGTTTTGTGCTCTGCCTGGAACACAGGCATCATCCCAACTGACTGGAAGAAGGGCCTTGTTGTCCCTCCCTGGAAAGGGAAGGGTGATCGCCAAGACTGCAACAACTACCGAGGGGTGACGCTGCTCTCAGTGCCGGGCAAGGTCTTTGCTCGGATAATTCTAGATAGGGTTCACCACCATCTGCTTGAGCACCAGCGTCCAGAGCAGTCAGGCTTTACACCAAAGAGGTCAACGATTGACCGTATCCTTGCACTTCGTGTCCTCACCGAATGCAGACGAGAGTTTCGGCAGGGGCTGCTTGCAGCCTATGTTGATCTCTGTAAAGCGTTCGATTCAGTGAATCGGGATGTCCTCTGGAGGATTCTTGGTCTTCGTGGGGTGCCACCAAAACTGATCGATCTGATGTCTGAACTCTACTCTGGTACTGAGAGTGCTGTGAAGCGTGGTGGTACCATCTCTGACTTATTTCCAGTTGTTACTGGAGTTCGTCAGGGATGTGTACTTGCCCCCACACTTTTCAGCACTTGTATGGACTGGATTTTAGGGAGGATGTCGGAGAGATCAAGTTGCGGTGCATCGTTTGGGAATGTCAAGATCTCGGACCTTGATTTTGCAGATGATGCAGTCATCTTTGCGGAGACTTTAGACATCCCCTTGGGGCCCCTCGAGGTGCTGAATGAGGAGTCGGAGCCGTTGGGATTACGGGTTTCTTGGGTCAAAACTAAGATCCAGGCTTTCGGTGACATCTTCGATGCTGCTGTCCTGTCTGTGTCTGTTTGTGGTGAGGATGTTGAGGTCGTGGAGAGATTCACTTACCTTGGCAGTGATATTCATGTCTCTGCTGGCTGCGAGTCAGAGGTCAATAGAGGTCTGGGTCTGGCCTGGGGAGTCATGGATTCACTGGATCATGGGGTGTGGCGCTGCCGGTACCTGTGCGGGAGGACGAAAGTCCGAGTCTTCAGGTCCTTGGTACTTCCAGTCTTTCTCTATGGTTGCGAGACTTGGACTCTGACCAACGATCTGAGACGGAGACTTAATTTCTTTGGTACCAGGTCTCTTCGGAGAATCCTTGGCTATCGCTGGTCGGATTTTGTGTCCAACGAGCGGTTGCTGAGAGAGACTCGGATGAGATTTGTTACCTGCATAGTCCGTGAGTGTCAGTTGCGGCTGTATGGACATGTGGCTTGTTTTCCTGACGCTGATCCTGCTCACCAGGATCACCTCAGCGAGGGAGTCTCATGAGTGGAGGAGGACAGTGGGCCGACCACGTGCCTCATGGTTGCAACAGGTTGACCATCATCTCAAGGAGATGGGGATGGGCCTGGCATCTGCCTGGGGGATGGCCAGACGGAGGCCCCTGGAGTACCGGCGGAAAGTGGACGCAGCAACACGCTGTTCTGGCACATGCTCCCATACCTGACCTGACCTATTTATATATATATATATATTTTTTAATATACATATTGTTTCATTTTTATGGAGAGCCACTTAGCGCATCCTGGAGCTGAATGTTAGTTCTATATATGTGTAAAGTTTCATCAAGATCGGTTCACTGGTCAAGGAGCTTATTCGTCACAAAAAAACAGACAGACAGAACGACTGCCATTTATATAGTAGATAAATAATCGTAGAAATGTTCCCAGCTCGTTTTTGTCTTTTCCTCCATTGGTCCAGCATGGTTCGAATCTGAGTTCAGCCGGGTCTTTATAATTTATTCCCGATAATCCGTTCCTTCTGGCCAGTACGTCCTTGGCAGTTCTGTTCGGCTGCATCCGATCCGGAAAGGTAGTTGGTAGTTGGTAGGGGTGATCCGGTTTGGGCAAGGCATACCGAGGGCGTGGTTCCCCGGTCGTAGAAACCGTGTGGTTAATTAGGTGACTTGATTCTAGACAGGAGGACCCTCTGCCACGCAGTTGAGGTCTTGGCGTCCACGGTCGGTTAAACGAACCGCCGCGTCGCGGAATTATCCGTGAGCGACGGCCTACGATTCCGAGGAGTCTGGTGGGAATCGACGTAACTTCACCCACCTAGTGGTTGTTCTCTCCGCAGGACCCCCGGCCCGCAAATATATATATATATATATATATATATATATATATATATATATATATATATATATATATATATATATGTATATATACACATATTAAAGCTCTTTCTAACCACTGAATCATTGACTGACTGATGTTAAAGTTTGGTAACTTCCGAGTGATGTAGAGAGCTGAAATTTCATGTGCTGATGGACATTAAAGCCTATACACCGGAAAAAAACCACAGAACCTTCAGAAAGCATCGGGAAATAAAAAATATAAATAAACGAAAATAAATAAATGAAAAAAAATGCAAGTGAGTGACATGACACAATGGTGGAGCACGGTTCGGAGTTGCTTACAAAAAAGACTATGTATGTATGTATGTATGTATGTATATATATATACAGGGTAGCCCAAGAGTTAATTTACCCGTGATAAATTTCTCGCACTTCCCTCCGTCCCTTCCCCTCTGCCGTCGCCCCCTCGCCCGCTATGGTATGCAGAAACACTGACTCAGATGAATGATGGAGTACCTTCAGATACAGTGACAAATTAATTATTGTAAGTACTGTACAATAAAACATGTGTATTAAAAGAGTTCAAGAACAATGCTTCACTGGGAAGGGGTAAAGTGACTTTCAGGCTACTATATATATATATATATATATATATATATATATATATATATATATATATATATATATATATATATATATATATATATATATATATATATATATATATATATATGTGCACATGCCCGGTGTTGGCTTAATGCTTAGGGTGGCGAGCTTGCGATCGTCGCGTCCTGAGTTCAAATCCCACTCAGCTGTTGAATTAAAACCAGGACCTGTCATCTAGACTAGTTAACTAGACCTGTCATCCTTCCGATGTCGGCAAAATGAGTGCCAGCATGCTGGTATACTGTGTTGGAGTGGCGACCCGTCCAGTATTGTGCTCATTAGCCAAGGAGACTGCTTTGGCAGCACCAACATTCTGTTCAGAGTATGGTCCCAATGGATGGATGGATGGAGTTAACTCGGCCTGTCATCCTTTCGAGGTTGACAAAATGAGTGCCAGCATGCTGGTATCCTGTGTCGGAGTGGCGACCCCTCCAAGATTGTGCCCAATAGCTAAGGAAACTGCTTCGGCAGCACCAATGCTCTGCACAGAGTATGGTCCCAATGGATACATATACATATATATATATATATATATATATATATATATATATATATATATACATACATATACATATACATACATATACATATATATATATATATATATATATATATATATATATATATATACATATATATATATATATATATATATATATATATATATATATATATATATATATATACATATATATATATATATGTGTTTATATATATATATATATATATATATATATATATATATATATATATATATATATATATATATATATATATATATATATATATATAAACACACACATGTGATAAACCAATAAAATGAAATTTACCTTGGACTTTAGAACCGATTATGGCCGAGCACCTTTCCCAGAAAAAAGAACCTTCAGGCTTAGAGTGAAGATTTAAGAACCACTCTCTTTGCATCGCTCACTAAGTCCCAAATGATGAGAAAACGTGACAACGAAAGATTAACAACAATGAAGATTAGGAAGTGTGAATTTGGTGTTTGAAAATTGCACTGGCTCAAAGGTATCGTTTTTTATCCTTTAAAGACATAAAGGAAAAGTGGGCGAGCTTGACGACAGAAGATGGAAGATTTATTCATCAAAAATGATGTGGTGTGGACCAGAAAGAGGTGTAACTAATAAATAAGATTTGAAAGAGAAGACTCGCAGGGCGTTGATAGGATGACGGAGGTGAACAGCCAAGCTTGGAAAGCTCGAGGGAAAATATAATTCGACAAACACAGGAAGGCTGTTCGACATAGTGCAAGAAAAAGTACCAAATCAGTGTCGGTAAGCAATAAGCTTCAACTTAGGAACACAGTAAAGGAGCACTTTTGTTGAATAAGGCAGAAGACCTCATCATACTGGGGGAAAGTGTTGCTAAGCTCTGGGACCAGAAAATTGACAGTAAAATATCAAGAGACCACCAACCCCCACGTGGTTGAACAGAAGCAAGCACTACGTCCCACCTTTCTTGTGAAAATATTGAAAATGCCCAGGACTTCAAACTTCACAACAAGAAAGCACACAATGTAAGATCTCTCAGGGCATTACCATGGACAACCAACCAAAAATTAGCAATGTTGATGGATTTGCACAAGTTCACATCAACAAACAATTCTGGATTGTACTGCTTCATGTTTCACAGACAGGGTGACTCATAAATTTGTGTGTCGTCCCTTGGATGGACATTAAACTGCGTGTCCCATCTGCCGGCACGAGTTTGTGGACATTGAAGGTCCCCACTGTGTCCTTCGGAAAGAGTCGGCAAGCTATCGCCGGTACCATAAATAAATTACAAATTCCTGTTCTGACTTCCTGTGTTGGAGTGGTGACGTCCATCCGGCATTGTAATCCGAGTCGAGGAACTGCATCGGCAGAACCGGCACTTTGTATCGAGCATGGTCATGGTACATGATGACTGCTTTCGCCTCAATGGCTTCATCAACAGAACAAAATGAAGGATGTGAAATTAGTGGGAAAAATACCACTGACTGAAAAATCAAGGACAGCATGAATGTAAAGGTGTTGAACATAAGCATGTGCACGTTCACCAGCAAAAACAGAAAGAGACAATGAAAGGGAGAAACTACAATGGCACTCGGTAGGGCGCACACCTCCGACAAGCTGAACAGCTTACGTTTTGTATCCCATCGATAGGCCGGATATGCATCCGGACTTTAACCAAAATCTAATTGGCTTGTCCTTGTCGCGTTCCCAACTCATCCACCAAGTTTTGTCACAATCCATCAACAGCTTCTTGAGATATCGTGCGATATATCGATTTCGGGCTTATCACTCAATGATGAAGGATCACTCCAAAAATTTCAAGTATCCGCATCCAGATCTTCACCGTAATCTAATGATGTTGTCCTTGTCACACATGCATCCTGTCCACAAAATTTCATCCGAATCCATCAACAAAGTTTTCGAATATCCTGCTCACAAACAGACAAATGTACAGACAAACAAAGGGGAATTCATAACCTCGGTCCAGCTTTGGTGGCGGTGGTACAAAAGGTATGAATGGAAAGGAGTTAGAAAACAAGTAAAAACAGAAGAAGAAGAAAAAAATCAAAATGTCCCCTTGCGATTAATCATTCATGTGAAAGGATCCGTCAGCCACTGGAAAACTTCAACAAAAACGAACGCTCAATCCAGAGAGAGATCTTCACAGGGCATGCAGATGCCCTTAGCGACAAAAAAAGAACTCGTACTCAATGAGGCTGTTATCCAAACTCCTTACATGAATTGAGATGAAAATAAATTAAATGACTTGGCAAAGGAACCTTGCTCAAAAGCACAGCACAGGTGCCTCTGAAGACCATGCATTTTATTGCATAAAAGCAAGTCCACAAAATTTTAAGACAACCGATCTATGTACGCAAAGAACAAGTCAAATTAGCAGGACCAAGTGTCAAAAGTTGCTGAAGGCACAGAATGTTTCCGCAAAAAATGCTCTGGTCTACTATAGCTCCATCCGTTGCTTTTTTTTTTTGAAGAGGCAGCAAGCCTAGTATCGAATAACACAGAAAGATAGAACAGGAATACTCTCCACCTTGACAACAGTGATTGGATTACTCTCCACCTTCCGTTTTCTGTAATGGTACCACGTAACCTTTTGGATTTGCAGCAGTTGCATTCCTGATCCCGTTATCCGCCAGGTGGCCTCTGCTAGTCTCAAGCTCCTCCACCTTCAAATCAATAGCATGGAAGACAGCTTATGGTAAGTAGAGTTTAAAAAAAAAAACATGCCATAAGGAAGAATAAAACCAACAAATGTAAAGGCACTCAAAAGGTTCTCATCACACTTCAATGTAAAAGCCGCTGCAAGACAAGACCACCACTAAAAATTGTTTTTTAGTAATGATCAGGCTTTATTAGGCCTAACCTAATCATGCTATCATGTCAGTTGGGTATTCTATTGGAGAATACACGAAGGAACGCAAATGCTGCAAAGCTCAACATCGATCATCAGCAAATGTTCCATCACTGAAACAGTTGAGATCATGTCCTCCTTGAATCTGTGATGTGGAACGTTTGAGTGAAGTGCAATGAAGTGTGGATAGATGTGCCGAAAAGAAACAACATCAAAAGCAATTGAATCCGGAGATTACATCCCAGGACGTCCATTTTGGATACTATGGACCCACCTCTCCAATTGGCGATACATAAAGAGCCTTTGGGATACGGGAGATTGTAGAATCTCTCTCCAAGAAGTTATTGCCATTCTTCACAAGGTGTGTAATTAAGATACATTAAGTTGTGTGGTGTATATTAATTGAGCAATTTTTAAAGGGTACTGTATTCATCGCATGGGGTTTTCAATGGGGTTCAGATCCAGGAGAAGAATCATTACTTTCTTGCAGTTTGATTGTGTGATGTGTTGCAAGAAATGCCACGTTGGACGAAACCAAATAGTTCTTTCATCATTGCATAAACTTTGCCACTGTGAATTTTTACAAAGTCAACCTGTCAAAGTCAAAGTCAAAATAACAGGCTGAGTCAACCTACCTGGTGTTATTTCAACAGGACGACAGGGGCTTAAACTCAAGAGCCTAAGATCTTTAGCCAGCTGCCTTAATAGTTCAGCCAACACCAGGGTTAGTCTGGTTATTATGATGTCTTCGAGCTATGGAGGACACAGAGCTTGGTTCCACCTTAGAGAAGTTCAAAATCTGTATAGGAGAAGACAATGGACACTGACAGCAACGCTAGAGATCTTGATACATTTAGAGAGACAATCAGTTATCGAGAGCTGTATAAAATCGAGAATGGGGGAGGTTATAGAAGGCAAGGCATTGGAACAGAGGGTCGGAAGGAACAGAAGAGTCCTTTTGTTCCAACTCACGATAAAGAGGAAAAACTCAATGTCCCGCTCTACTCCCTGTAGACTCGTGGGATGCTCAGAACAGCAACGTCCAAGAGAAAAGTAAGTGCAGCATTAGCTTGTCAGCAAGAAAATCTCCAGTGAGCTAGATAAAGTCACAACAATGCCCTTTTGATGCCCTCATCGGGGTAGCTGCAAACTGAGGCTAATCATTTTGCAAAATCTAGACAAGACCTTTCATGCCTGCCGTGGCTGGCTGATGTGCAACATTTTACAGGATCCAAGATCATTTATATGCTTAACATGGCACATGGGGCTTCTACAAGAGCACAGCGCTACACGCCTCCAACTCCCCAACCCTTTCCCTCTCCTCCCACCAATGCATTCCTCCCCTTTTCATAATAGTTCCCCCGACTTAAAATCCCTCTATTACAAACGGAAATCCATAAAGACATAAACACTGCACTCCGCATGCCATTAATTTGCTTCCTATATCCAGCCTCTCCACAAATTTGATCAACATATTTACGACTGTAATACAGCTATCCAGGTTTATAAAGGAGCTAAATGACATATGGTGGGAGGCTTACGTAATGATAATTGGATGTAGAGAGCTGGTGGATATGCAACTGAAAACATCCTTTGATAAGTATATGGGATGACTTGCAAAACTGAAAGGCTTTTGGGAAAAGTGAGACGGGAGGTGTCGAGGAGGAAAGGGGGAGAGTGGAGAGGAGTGGAGGTGAGCACAAACCTTCAACTTGGAGAGGGTAACACCAAAACAGGTAGACGTTTCCAAGGTGAAATGGGTGCAAGAAGAGACGAAATATCGTACAAGAGACGTACATCTAGTGCGGAGTGAATTTAACAAAATAAGTTGCCATTTTTGGTACGTTGCCAGCAATGGATGCAGCATCCGAGAGCAGAATGTCTTTCACAGGGAGATGCAAGACCAGCTGTCCCTCCTGCATTAAAGTTATGGATGTCATAGATACCATGCATCTTTAAAAAAAAAACAAAAAAAAAACTGAAGGCTATGATGAGTTATTATCCTGGGAATTTTTCCAACTTTCTGTATAATTAGAACAACCTGCAGTGATGTGGCAGGGCCAAATGTCCTCCTACATAGAAACTTTCATCGTATTTCCTTGTATAATAACAAAATAATATCAACATGTTCACTTTGTGATGAATGAAGCCAGTGATGTACGTGATTTGTATCTTTTACAGATTCTTATAGTGAAGGATGGGGATCTATGCTCAAGAGGAAGACCCCATTGCATTGAGGAAAGTGACACTGGCTACTGCTCGATCAATATGGGAAAGAACCAAACTTGGCCTCTTGCACTGGAGTGGAAGAACCCCAAGTAAGGACCTCATGTACTCCTTAGAAAAACAAACAGTTACAAAGTCCAGATCACAGAAGTAATCTTCCAGTAACTTCCTGTTATGGTGGTGTGGAGAACCAATTTGGAGTTGGGTTCCATCGGCGCTTTGACGGACGTCTTAACCGTTCAGCCAACACCATGAAAAGGCACAACTAAACAATATGTATGTGTTATTGGCTGCACAATAATGGGAAATCAGACTTTATCAAATCGACTGAGCACTCCACCATAGTGCAGGTCAACCTCATGGAGAAAAGTAAAAATGAGGTGTAAAAGATCATTAATGAGAGAAAAATTGATGCAGACAGTGAGGCCTGGCAGGTGCAGAGAAAACAAGTACAGGTATACTGTACGAGTAAAATTAATCGGATGAGAAGGATTTTCTTTCCTCTTGATTTATCAACACCAAATCTTGTTTGCTTCCTTGTTCGTTTGTTTGTTTGTTTGGTTTTAAACTGGTGTGGATGCTACACAGGCTCCATTTTTGTTAAGAATCAGGAATTCTGCTTGTCGACCTATTTTAACACTTTTCCATTGAAAGGTAACACCGTCGAACGACAACACAAGGAAGGGCGCAACATTACGATGACGGATGGAAAGAAAAGGAAGGAGGGATGTAACAGCATTAGATGTTCAGACTGTGAGACGAGGGGTATAGGGAGAAAAGGTAAAAGGTGGGTTAGAGTTTGAGGTGTGGAATCTGGGAAAGGGCGAAGGGAAACTGTGCTGGTGGCGAAAGCACAGGGACAGAGACAAATGAGCTGCTATGCCGGGGTACTGGGGGAGGGGGTGATGCAGGCTGCAGACTCAGTAAAAGAGGCACCGAGGGAAGAGAGACAGTGAGGCTTCTCAAGCTAGATGGAATGGATGCTGCCTTGAGGGGGGAAAACACAATTTCTTGTCTCGCCATCCGATTTTCTTCAACACTGACCGCTTCATTAACCTACTCCAAATTATGTAAATCCTGTGCTATTCCGCTTGCGGTGCCAGGCAGGCCATGCCGCATTTACTCGTTCGAGATCAATCACAAGTTCTTTTTTTCGGTGCTGAAGTGTGTAATGAGCGAGAAGACGAGATTGTTTTTCATCCCGGAGAAATCAGCCACAAAACAGGAATAGCTTCTCTATGCCGAGCTACCACCCACGAGGAATGGGTTCTAACATTAGAACCGCTGGAGATAATAAATAGGTAACTGAACAAAATTCTCATCATATTTACCCCATGCACGCAAAGGGAAAAGCAGGGTTAAACAATTGGTTCACTTTGGCTGTCTGTCTGTCTGTTCGTCCACAAACGTCAGTTTATAATGGAGGACCAACTTGATTTCAATTGAATTTTCTATTTTGAACACAAATTGGAAAACAATTTTCAACAAAGCTTGATTATGAGAATATCGAGAAGCGAAATTAATAATTTGGTCAAAATATCAAAGGTCAGCATCACATAAAAGCATAAATTTTCATCCAATTCACCTGAAATTTTAAGAATTTGAAAATTGGATCACTGAATTGGTTCACCAATGAAAAGCGAGAAGATGGTTGTTTTTTTGTTTTTTTCAATCAAAAGGTCAAAGGTGAAGGTTGCATAAAATCATTAATTTTCATCTGTTGGACCTGAAATTTTAAGAATTGGCCCAATGCAATGGACCCCATTTTCAATGACTGCGTTGATTTGTCTCTTGTCTTTGAAAGTTTCCTTCTTCCAATACATGCACAAGGTTCCCCATGAGGATTAAACAACTTCGGGAAAGACATAAAATCAGTGTGCAACACAAAAGGAAGGTATGATAAGTTAAAATAGAGTTTAGAGAACACCTTACCCATGGGAAGGCTCTTTTCGACGGTTGCTTTGCATTTTCACGAAAAAAAAAGACAGCGCAAGGAGCCGCCACATTTGTCTGAATTCTCAATCTCAGTGATGTCATAGTTACTCTGCCCTCAGGCCACGAGATGTTGTAAATATTTTTCCAAGTACTGTTAAAAAGGTTTTTGAAAGTTCCGAAAAGGCAATTTGTGTTCTGCAGTGTTCAGATATATAATTCAATTAAAACAAAATAAATATTTTGAAGGCTTTAGAAAAAAATTCTTTTTCAGAAGTTTACCTCCATTGATGTAGCGTCATTTACACCACCTTATTTAACACAATACATTAGTTATTTGTGCTTGTTGTTTGTGTCCTTTATGATGTCCCAAAAACAGTAAGTTTCCTGTTTGGAATGATTTTCAATTTTCTTTGATTGCCAGACAGACAGATAAACTAATACAATTAACTGACTCCTTGATGTGCGTGCATTCTTGGGATGAGATTCCGTACAATTTGCCAAATTCAGAGCCAAAGTACCTCTTTCAAACCAAAACTGCAGGTTCATGAAGTCCCATTTGATCTTTTGATTAGTGTTCTACAGTGTTCAAATTATATAATTCAATTGAAATTACATAGTTCCTTGATCATAGACCAATGCTTGTCAACAGACAACTGCAAATGATTTATGATTTATGCAAATCAAAGACAGATAGATCGATGGACAAGCCGGAAGGCGGCGATGGGTCGCCGAGCATGGAAACTTTAAGATATAGAGCAAAATGGATGTCACATAGCGGATATGGAATCACTTTAAGATTATGCATATCAAATCTCATCTAGTTCCATCTACTGATAACTACTCGGTATCCATTTGAATGAAAAGTACCGAAAATGCGGTTTGAAATCGGAAATCCCCAAAGCTTGAGGGGGTGCAGTGGGTGAACAAAGATCTAAATCGAAAATCTGGCTCGATCCTTTGTGCACAATGTATTCCAGATGATAAGTGTGAATTTCCATGACCATCCGACCATAACCCTAGGAGGAGTAGCATTTGGCGCAAAGGCACCTCCAGCTCTCGCATGTTATCGATTTTTGCACTAATTGACCTTTGACCCCTGACCTAAGCGAAATCGGTCAATATATCCTGAGGCAAAGTTGTAGTACTCATTGAGTACCATGAACCTGCAAAGCTTTATTCGTATTGATGCACTCAACTGGTCGCAAGGGGGCCTTCAATTTTCGCGCATACCATAATTGTAGGGGACGCTGCGGGTAAAGTATTCCATATATCACAAAAATCGGAATATATTTGATAGAGCATCACCTGTAGATCATTCGTGCCAAATTTCATAACTCTACGTGGGATAGTGGCTTTCGGAATTGATTTTGCGTGAACGGTACCGATTTTGAAGGTTTTTCGGTTGTTGCTAGGGAACCAAAGCGTCCCTAGCAACCATCACAATTTCCAAAGCACTGGGTCATAAGATGTACCTACCACCCGAGTTTGGTCAAAATCTGCCCACGATTACTACCAATTATGCTGATGACAAACAAACAAACAGACAGAATTACTGACAATAAGGGTCACCTATTTCGGCGACCCAATAGGTAGATGCATAGACAGATAGACAAACAAAGTGAATCAATTGATTAACCCTGCTTTTCATGATATTGCACTTCACCCCAGGTCTTCAAGAAAGCTGTTCACCACCATCTCAAATCATCCCCCATTCCAAACCATGAGACTTTCCAACCCCATTAACCACCCATCCCCTCAGACCTCTAATCCCATCTTCTTCCAAATTTCCAGCTTTTCTTTCCTGAGAGTTTTCTTCTCTAACCATCTTGTCCACCCTATGTGTCCTGCACTACCCCCATATTCCTCCCCACACCCATCGTTTGTCCAAGTCTCCCTCTATTTTGTAATTCAACACTACAGTTAGTGTTTCCCCCCTCCCTCCACTGTTCCTTTTATTCTGTTACATGCTGATATGTTCAGTGTTCTCGCTCTTCCATGAGCCTTGATCTTGCATACAAAAAAAGAGACTGGTGCATCAGTTCGCAGGCCAAAATACATCACGTTCTAACGTCATACCAGTTGATAACAGAAGCAGTACAGATAGACTATGTCATATGCAACCGTAAGAGAGCACCACGCATTTCATTCAGTGGTGGAAACAAATTGGAATGAAGCCAATCTTTGTTGATGCGAACAAGTCAACTTCACTTATCCGTTGCAACATGTTCACGAGAAAGAATAAACTACAGGCATCACATTGAATAAGAACACTGGAAGATAGATTTCAAAATCAAAAGACGAAGGATACTTTTGAACTCGTACCAAATCACAATGGACATTGCTCGGCCCACAACAATGAACCCACCAGTTACCTGTTAAAAAAAAACAACAACACATGCACCTGGAGACTCGAGTCTGCCGTATGCTTTTGATGCCACAACGACCAAATTGGATTCTGTCAAGCATTTTGGAAAGAATTATCTTGGCTGTTTCAGTGCAAACGGTGCAATGCAGTAATCACATGAGTGTTGCGTCGCCTGGTAAGATCCAACATGTTCTAAATCCAGCGAAGTGTGAAAATGAAGATGAAAGAAGGCAATTCCAAGCTGTACTTATGAAAGAGCGTTGTGTTCTGCAGACGATTTGTGAAGGAAATGGTTGTGGACACCGGCGCTCTCTCATGACCATGGCGGTATCACTCGCAAATGAGGCCTCCTGTTCAATTCCGAAGAAAGAGCACGACACGTCCAGGGTATGGTACGGTATGCTTGGTGGACATGTTAACCAGAGAGTTGGTGTCAAAGCCACCCAATGCTCGCCTGTTTATACATTTATCGTTTTTAAAAGACTAGTCTAATAATATTTTTTATAAAGCATTTCAGTGAAGTCTGATCCAAATAATTTTAAAGCACTATATGTATTTGTATTTTGAAATCAGTAAAAAATAGTATGGTAGATTAAAAACATTAGAAAGGAAATAACTTGCATCAAAAACTTTAACATTTTCATGCTCACGCTGACACTGACACTCACGCTCACGCCGGGGGTATCGCGAAAGCTCTCTGTTCTTCGAACAGGCGAGCTAAAAAAATGGGACGGTTTGCAAAATGGTGTCGTGATGTTGAGAGTTCTATCCACCACATATGGTACGGCACACTTTTCCTTGTGTTTTGGTGGTCTAGAAAAGAGAACAGTAGCATTTCTTGGCTTGCAAGGGAAATGACTCAAGCACAGTAAAGTGTTAAACTGGTTCAGCGCATCACTTCCAAATTAACACAGTGTAAAGTAATATTTCCCAGGGCTGCAGCTTTGTGTTCAGATTCATGTGGGGCAAGTGCCCACCAATCCCTTTTCAAGAAACTTATGACAACGATGTGACAATGGTAAAAAAATTTTATCAGGGGGACTACTATTCTTTTTGGCACCAGTTTGCCACATTCACAAGTACTGTATTCTCCAAACTGAAGTTCACACACACACGCACACACAAATACACACACACACACACACACACACACACACACACACACACACACACACACACACACACACGTCTACGTACATAATTCTAAAACACACCTGGGCCACAAATGTGCGTCACTAACTGGGGCTTCAGTCGAAGTCCTCAGCATCATCCCATTTATGTCCTTCAACCTCGATACGGTCTGATGAGGAGGGCCAGCAGGGGCAACGATGCCTCCATGTGCTGCAAATCTCATTGCTGTACATGTAAGCACCGAATCACCCCATCAAGAGTGCCCTACCATCGATCCTCTTGCACTCGCAAGACACACACACACACACACACACACACACACACACACACACACACAAATGGAAGACCAAGAAGGAACGCGAAGAAATAAAGAGCAAAGGTGGAGTCATGAGGAGGAACCTGAGTAGGATTCGGGGTTCAGCGGCTACTCCACAACCCTCAAACCCATCCAGGTGCAGCCAAGTGAGACTTACAGAGAAATTTCTGCAAGAATTCACTTCTCATATTACATACACACTATTCATATAATATACACACATACAAAAATTCTCTATTCTGCATTCTCTTCCCACCCCAATTCTAAAATGTGTCTGATTATTCCCAGCTCAATACGCTGTAAAGTACAGGATCCTTTATGGCTTCACCAGTGGCACAATGAGTGGGGGAGGGGGGGTTCAGGGGGCTTGAGTAGTCTCCCTCTTAACCAGAGACGTGATTATAGTTTTGTTAGCCTGTCAGTGCGACGTGATTTTGCATTAAGAGGGGGGTGTGTGTGTGTGTGTGTGTGTGTGTGTGTGTGTGTGTGTGTGTGTGTGTGTGTGTGTGTGTGTGTGTGCGCGTGTGTGTGTGCACGCGCGCCACACTTTCAACATATATTTATCAACAGAATATAGAGACCACAAAGTAATAATCACACTCTCACCCCAACACCTTGATTTTGTACTGTAGGTATTTTCTGTAACTCTGCTCCATGACAGGTAACCTGAGCTCCCTCCTAAGTAATATTCTGGTTGCGCTCCTGGGCTTCACAAAGTGACACCAGGCATCCAGTACGGCTCCGATTTTGAGTTAATGCAATACGAGTCATTTTATGGTTCAGCACCACTTTAGGCTTATTTTGCTGTCATTCCAATACCCTCCTGGGGTCACAGGGCACCAGTTGTGACAGGTCACTACTCCACTGCAAGATTGCGCCGAAGCAATCGTTGACCTGGGGTAGGCATTTAGAATTTGCCGAGGGTACCGGAACACAACGGCCCTCGCTTTTCTAAACATACACAATGGTGTATCTTTACAGTGCATTCGTGAATGTGAGTTGTGGTTACAGCTGGCTTAACCTCTCACCAGATGTATGGACATGCCAGATGTATCCAGGCCCATACACTGTATGTACCAACGAAACACAATGCCAATTTCATGATGACATGTGACCGTCCTAAGGACAACACAGTTCCACTTACTGGCCCATACAGTTCAGTTCTAGAACATCACAGGATCACTCGAAGCCATGAACAACATGTCTCCCAACTTTCTAAGTGTGGTCTGATGCTCCACAATAGAAACGATGGTCTCATGCTCAACCTTGAAAACTACAGTTCTCGGCACAAGAAATGTCTTGAGTTACACAGTGATTACGTTGGGATTTTTAAACAAGAAGCATTTCGAGTTTGCTCAATTTCCTGACAAATTGGGATTTCAAATCTGTTGTAAAATCACACTTTTCCCTCCACTTCCTTCCACCTGCCATCCAGGTCATGCCCTAACATCCATCCTCTTGCACTCGACCCTCCTCTTCTTTCTTTGTATAGCACATGCCTGCAGGTAGCGTTATTTACTGGGGGCACAGGAAATTTGGTCATGGTAACTCGCGTACTGTTCACGAAGGACACCGTGAGATCACTTACGTCCATCAACTAATGTTGGCAGACGGCTCAAACTCAAGACCCCAAGATCTGTTACGTCCATCTGAGGGATGCACACACATCGATGAATCACTGTTCCTGTGAAACATCAGGATGACAGTTTATAGCTGGGTCAAGATTCGAACCGAGGCGTCCCTCTACTGAACATATGCCACAATTGCATCTCATATCAAACACCAGCGTTCAGTCAGCAACTCCACCACCTGCGTTTCCAGCGACTGCAACTGCACACTCCACCCCCATCAAACAGAAGTCCGCACCAACAAAGCCAAGCCCGCGATGATCGATGCGGGAGGGCACTTAAGCGGCCCGACGGAAGCTCAGCGAGCCTGAGAGGCTGCTTCTGCTCCCTGCCTTAACAGCCCCGGCGCCACAGCGGCGCTCGCTATATTGCCCATCGATGGTTTTTCCCATGGGCAATATGCCCAGACTTCTTGCACATATTTTGATTTATGCAAATCAGTATGAACGTAGATGTGGAGAAACCTCGATGGAGAACAACTTGGTAAAACTACCCAATGATCATAACCCAAAATGCAACAAAAACCTTTCCTTCTTTCATCCGGCGGTTTGACTTGGAAATTAAATGAAACCACAGATTTTGTGGATTTCCATTTCGGTCATTCATCTGCAAAAAGACCCTTTCGGCACCAGAGTAGAGGAAAATAAATAAAAGGCAATTAATTCTGGGTGCTGACTTCACCGATATGGAAGAAATCCAGATAAATTCTTCATAAGATTTATATATTTTATACGAATAGTTATATTAATTTGCATTGTTGTATAATGTTGGAGTAAATGTGGTTATTTGTTTTTGAAATCGAGAGAATCGTGGTGCGGCGACACATTGATAGTTCGACTGGAGCAGGTATGAAATTAATAAGATCCGTGAGGACCCGATAGCACCTCATTCCCTGCTCATGCTATATGTCTACGTGGAAGGGATGCTGTGATGGGGTATTACAACCTTCGACAAAACTGCTTTGTCTTTCGTCATAATGAAGTCCCAACAGCTGGGCGGAATGAGGTGAAATACGGTGGTTGTACTCGAGGTGAGCCTGGGAACGTTTTCGGTGGTAAAAAAAAAAAGAAACATAGTCCTGTGGTTCAAAGTTGGGGGAGGAACCCAATTATCTCTTCGTAAATATGTATGGCATCGTGTTGTTCCTGGTGGGGGTGGGTATCACAATTCATACTACAATACGCTAACACTGGGGGAATCAACCTATCCAAAAGCATGGGTTCTTCACTAATTAATATTGTTATTTCATATGCAGCCTGTGGCTGTTGGTTGCATCATTGCTGGGAGCACGGTTGTGCCACTGAGCAGTGCCCCTGTTTCCACAAGGCTGGTACTCATTTTGCCTATCTTAGAAGGATGACAGGCTGAGTCAACCGACCTGGTGTTATTTCAACAGCACGACAGGGGATTAAACTCAAGACCCTAAGATCTTAAGCCAGCTACTTTAACTGTAAAGACAACACCAGGCTTTCTTAACGAATGAAGTCTGTCTCTAAGCAGATGTTACACGTTTGTTTGGTATCAGACGAAATACGCAATTTGGTGTCTGTCTGTCTCACCACGATACATTCGGTTGTTAGTTTTCCAATCTCAACTAAACTTGCCCGGGGAACTAGGGGTCACGTGACGGAGGTTGTAGCGACTTAATTTCCCACCCTCCCCAAGGGGGTTTTCCGCCATGAATGAACTCCACGTTGAGGTGTATAAATAGCTTCTCGTGGTGTTTTGTGGGGCTCACCTACCGGAAGTAAATATTATTATTACCACAAACTATTCAGTCAATTCTGTCCAACGTATGATTACAATTTTAAACATTCGATACTGTTGATTAACACTAAACTGACATAGACTTGAAGGATCGAACTCTATGCTTATCACATCCAACACAGACAGACTAACGGAACCGATCCATCTCGACTTGCTAGGCCTCGAGCTGATATCATAAGCCAAAATGATAGCTAATAAAGGTGCTTAAATGGGCCATGAGCCCCTTAGCTTGAGTGCCTTTTTGCCTTGTTTGGGGCGATTTTCATGAAAAAAAAATTATGCATGAATGATGGATCCCATTGCCTGTCCGATTTTTCTAACCATCAGATTATATGTGGACTGTATATGACTTGTTTACAACTTAAATATTGGGATCTTATATGTGATTTCTCACAGCCATGGCTTCAAAAATGTGACATGCAATATTGCCCCTGCCACCCTTACAACCCAATTCTGACCTTTATTTTATGCACAAACCCCATTCCTAATGGTCGCAAGCATTGTTTAATACTCACCTGAGGGAAATGTGGACAAAATTGGACGTATACATGTATATTTACACATGGGCAGTGTATAGGCAAAGAATAGCTGGTCCACACACCTACTGAAAGTAAAATTTATTCTAACCACAAATCAATTCATTATGTCTGATGATCATGGCATAATAATCTATACATAATGGAGCAAGTGTTTGTATGCATGTATGTATGTCTGCTCTACTGTATACCCATTGCTTGGCCAGCTGACCTGACACCACCCACAATTGTAACCTGAAAAAAAAATCGTCCATCCGTCATTTTGGTAAGCCTAAGCCATTTTCAGAAGTGTCATACATTATAATCGCCATGGCCTCCCTATACATTTTCTATTCAGTGTAAAACAACCTTCAAGCGACTGTTAAAAGGATCATCAAATATCAAAAGGTTGGAGCCGATAAGCGCACTGGGCCTTGTGAAGGTGTCAGTACTTATAGGCCTCAGGCCTTAGGCTTCAGGCCTCTGGTGTCAGCGTCTGGCCCAGTGCAATTGGAATTATCCGAGCCATATAACCACGACGTTTTATATACACACATAAAAAGTACACAATGAGTTTATTATATACACACATAATAAGTACACAATTAGTATATTATATACACATAATAAGTACACAATTAGTAAATTATATACACACATAATAAGTACACAATTAGTATATTATATACACACATAATAAGTACACAATTAGTATATTATATACACACATAATAAGTACACAATTAGTATATTATATACACACATAATAAGTACACAATTAGTTTATTATATGCACACATAATAAGTACAAAATTAGTATATTATATACACACATAATAAGTACACAATTGGTATATTATATACACACATAATAAGTACACAATTAGTATATTATATACACACATACTAATTACACAATTAGTTTATTATATACACACATAATAAGTACACAATTAGTATATTACATACACATAATAAGTACACAATTAGTATATTATATACACACATAATAAGTACACAATTAGTATATTATATACACACATCATAAGTACACAATTAGTATAGTATACACACATCATAAGTACACAATTAGTATATTATATACACACATAATAAGTACACAATTAGTATATTATATACACACATAATAAGTACACAATTAATATATTATATACACACATAATAAGTACACAATTAGTATATTATATACACTCATAATAAGTACACAATTAGTATACTATCCACACACATACTAAGTACACAATTAGCATATTATATACACATGTTATAAGTAGACAATTAGTATATTATATACACACATAATAAGTACACAATTAGTATATTATATACACACATAATAAGTACACAATTAGTGTATGATATACACACATAATAAGTACACAATTAGTGTATGATATACACACATAATATGTACAACAGGTGTTTGTAGATCTGCTGTTCTTGCATATGGCAGCTTGGCTGCCGGGTCGCTGTCATTTCTTGGAGCATGGCTGTGCTGCTGATGCTGTGCCCCTTTACCAGTACATTGGTACTCGTTTTGCTGACCTCGGGAAGATGACAGGTCAAGTCAACCCAACCTGGCGCTAACCTGGTGTTAATTCAGCAGCCAACAGGGCTCGAACTTAGGACCCTAGAATCCCAAGCCAGCCACCATAAGCACTAAGCCAACACCAGGCTGTTTCTATTTAACAGAAATTAAGCATAGTCATAGGTTCCAGGTTCCAGGTTTATTAATCGTAAATGAGGGTCCACCCAAATACCTGGAGGTTTCCTCGGCTGGACATGTGCTGTGGCCTCCACATGTGTGTGAACCATAACAGGTGGGGTTGGGGCCCACCATAGGACCACGAGAGCCTGAGCAATTTCGGTGCTCTCTGGTGCATTCCCAGTTGTTTTTAGGCACTATTGCAGAAAACTGATTCAGCCAGTTTTGTTTTTTTCAAAAATGTTTTTTTTTTCTCACTGTCACAACATATTTCCACAATTTATCTCACTCAGGATTGGCAATTTGGTCAGGTGCTGAAGACTTTGCCTCTGGAAAAGTCTTGCTCGAACATGACTCTTCTCCAGAAGGCCTTCTTCTCTCGAGGTCTTCAAGACAGATGGTCAAACAATCCCCCATCCAAAACCACAATCTTTTTTCTACCCGTTAACCCACCCCCCCCCATAAAAAATTGCTTCTGTATCCACCTTGCGTTCTCACATACACCTCACCTTACCCGCTCATCCCTTGTTGTCAGTCTCCATTTATTTTCTCCCTTGGCTCTGCTCTGCTGTTTGCATTTCCCCTTTGTCTTTCTGCTATTGCTTTTGTAATGTTGTGTCTTGATTCGTTTTGTGGTCTCACTCTTCCACGAGCCTTGATTCTGTATAGAATATATGCAAAGTCCAAAGCTACGATGACACGCCTGAAATCTTCAACGTGTAAGTCTTCTTGGGTTGCTATTTGCAGCTATTTCGGCTGGAGGAGTGATGGAAGGGTCAATCATTTATATAATCCGAACCACCTGTGTGCAGTCAATTCGGTGAGAGCTGATTAGCTATTCCCTCCATTCACAGGTGAGAGATGTGGGTGGGTCTTTATTTATTTGTATATTGACTGTTTTTGATGTTTGCATGAGGTCCATGCTTGGGACCCTCATTGATATGCATTGCTGTCTACACCATCGCTCCTGATTTGCCAATAAGTGAATAAACTGGTCCGGTAGCTGAAGGGGGTGTGTAGCATTGGGATTTTCATGTGTGTACTATGTGTGAATGTCTTGAGAGTTGTTTAGGAACACTAGGAAGGGTTCAAAACAGCATATATATATATATATATATATATATATATATATATATATATATATATATATATATATATATATATATATGTATATATATATATATGTATATGTATATATATATATATATGTATATATATATATATGTATATATATATATGTATATATATATATATGTATATATATATGTATATATATATATATATATATATATATATATATATATATATATATATATATATATATATATATATATATATATATATATATATATATATGTATGTATGTATATATATATGTATGTATGTATATATATATGTATGTATGTATATATATATATATGACCGGGCGTAGTGGCGTGCGCCTGTAATCCGGCTACTCGGAGGCTTGGGTTGGAGGATCGCTTGAGGACGGGGGCTCTGCACTGGGTAGGGTGTAGAGCAGCCCGGAATCATGGCGAAACCCAAATCCTGATCCATGTGTCGTAAGAGGTGACCAGGGTTGCGTCAGGAAGGGCATCCGGCGTAAAACCTGTGCCAAATCAGTATGCGGATCATAACGGATGATCCGCTGTGGCGACCCCTAACGGGAGCAGCTGAAAGATGAACAACAACAACATATATATATATATATATATATACATATATATATATATATATATATATATATATATATATATATATATATATATATATATATATATATATATATATATATATGTGCACATGTATGTAAATATATATATATATATATATATATATATATATATATATGTGTACATGTATGTAAATATACACACACACACAAATACACCACACACACGTATTGGCCGATATCGGGATTTTGGGGGAATTTGAAGGTCGGAATCAGTGTGATTACCGACTACAGTATGTTATTGTATGCAACCGAGAAACCTTGAGTAGCTTTCACCGAAAAACACCGTGACATTTATTTAGACGTTTCAGGGATCTCGATGTTCACAAACATTATTCTTCTTTATGAACAGCTGCGTGTGATAGGTGGAAAAAAAATTAGCTCGGTAATTTAGAATGTATGTTAATATGGCAAACAGCTCATAAATCGGGCGTTATCAAATACATTATGCTTTGAAACTCACAAACAGAAACATCAAACCTTTGCAAAGCAAATCCGAGAACAAAATGCTTTAGAAACAGGTGAGAGGATAAAGGAAAACCTAATAGAACCTCCATAGATGCGGGATGAAACTTTGCCACCATGGCACCCGTAACAGGTATGGCATATCTACACACCCACAGAGAGTCTGTACAGATCCAAATCTACCCTTATGTACCATGCCCATGTGTGCTGTATATGTACCTCTACCTTGTAGTAACTGTCGACTGTACATCCCAATCAGGACATGAACTGTACTGTGCAGCTCGGTAAATGGCTTGAGCACTCAATCACTCCAAAGGAACGCCAGGCTTGGCAAGCCATTACCAATTGTCGTGAATACAACTATGCGCCCAGAAACTCCTGTGCATTGTCCAAATTGGACAAATCAACACTTTTTTGGGGAGTTGGAACTGATGGTACTTTCAAATCTGGAGCTTAAATTTTGTAATTCTGGTTCGTTTAAGAGATTATCTCAGTTCTTCATATGCACAAATGAAATAAAGCCACAAACGCTAGAGTCTCCAGGCATTTATAAGCACTGCAATATATATATATATATATATATATATATATATATATATATATATATATATATATATATATATATATATATATATATATATATATATATATATATATATATATATATATATATATACCCAGTGATTCGTAGCTACAATGAACAGGCATTTGATATGAGCGAGGAAAGTGAAAACAACAACTTTATCGTTAAGAAATCATTGCGGCCTGTTCCAAGTCAAAGCATGGTTGAGCAGGCCAAAAAAGTGGCGGCTTCAGACCCCAGCGAGGTTACCAGGAAACACCTTACACAGACAGCGAGGTGTTGGAGGATCATCTGATGAAGGATATAATTAAATAAGGCCGCTAATTATCTTCAAAGGGGTGTTTTAATTAACCCAACCACCCAATTTTCACTCTTGCACTTCCTTGGAGTTTTCTGAGTATGCATGCAAAGTTTCAGGCTGCTAGGTTTTATAGGTTTGGAAGTATGGAGGAGACACACACACACACACACACACACACACACACACACACACACGCCCTGCCTTTTATTAGTATAAGATAGATAGATAGATAGCTAGATACATAGATAGAGAGATAGATATATGGATTCCCTTGATTGCTCACAAAGAAATAAACACATGAGCTCTCTGCCCGACTCAAAGGTGTTGACGTGGAATAAGGTATTGAGTTAATTCAATCAACAGAGATTCTGCAAGGTCACAAAAGTGTCCAAACCAATCCTGACCTGATGTTCTGTTCCATCTGGCAGCAACATACCACAGCTGCCATACAAGCAATGTAACGCCTTTCCTATCCTGTGCAATCCACGCTCGTTAAGAGCACTGCACAGTGAGGAAGATGGATGTCTTGACAGGTACAGCAAGTGCGATGCACTGTCTATATACAGTGCCTTCACAGCTTCCCTGTACAAGGAGTGAGGCCTGCCTCCTTAATTGCCGAGAAAATCCTACACATCATTTGTGCTCACAGTCACAGTGGACTATGAGTAGGGTTTGGTTGGGGAAGGTTAAAGACTGGTGGGAGATAATGGATGGATACTGATCAATGAATGTAACACAATATTTCCTGAAAACAATCAATTTGTCATGGTCACACACCAAACCTGTCCACCAAGTTTCATCCGAATCCATCCACAACTTTTTGAGATATCGTGCTTTATATTAGTTTAGCCCTATCTCTCAATGTTGAAGAATCACTTTAAAAATTAAATAATTCTCATATCCAGATCGGAATTCAGATCTTCATCAAAAGTGAATCAATTTGTCATGATCTCACACCCATTGTGACCACCAGGTTTCGTCCGAATATGTCCACAACTTTTTGAGATATCATGCTACATATTAGTTTAGCCCGATCTCTCAATGTTGAAGAATCGCTTTAAAAAATTATCGGATCCGTATTCGGATCTTCCCCAAAATCTAACCAGTTCGTCCTTGTCACAGACCCAACCTGCCCACCAAATTTTATCCAGATCCGTCCACAACTTTTTGAGATATCCTGCATACAGACAGACAGAGAGGGGGTGAAAACAACCTCCTTCACCTTAGGTGGCAGAAGTAAAAATGAACGACAAAGCCCACAATGAGCTCTCAAGGTCTTCGGTGGCACTCGTTTGCTGTTTGGGTAAAGCACTTCCAACAAAGTGCACAAACTGAAGCAACCAAGCAGCTCCTGGCACAACCCTAATGTCAACACATTCTTGAATGCCAAATCCTTTCCAGTTATAGGAATGGAATCAACCAGTCGTTGCAGCCGCATGTACACAAAACACATCAGGTGTCCACATTCAACGGAAAAGCAACTGAGGCTGCATGTCAGAGTAGAAAATAAATAAATAAAACAAAATGGCTGTAGCGACCATTGTGTCATTACACATGGAAGAGTGACTGGAGCAATCAATATGGCGAAAAGCCGGTCGGCGACATGGGTGGTCGCTACGTAATTGCATACTAGTCATACAGTTTTTGACGAATCGGGCTGAATTTTTTTGACAAAGAGGTTGATTATAGTGCGCATAAAAGTGCAGAAGCCGATTTTTTATTTTCGAAAAAAAAACAAATATTTTTCGGATTTTTTCAAAAATTTCAAAGTCCCGTTGCTCGGCAACGCTCGCGTCCTTAGCAACGGTGCTCAAAAGCATACAACTAGATCCTGTTATGAACCTACCAGTCAAGTTTCACCAAAATCGGTTGATTCCTCTGGCCTCCAGAGCTGTCCATTACATACATACAGACAGACGGAAAACCTGAGAACAAGCCGGTAGGCGACATGGGTGGTCGCTATATAATTGCATACTTGTCATACAGTTTTTAACGGATTGGGCTGAATTTTTTTTGACAAAGAGGTTGATTATAGTGCGCATAAAAGCGTGGAAGCCGATTTATGATGTTCGAAAAAAATATATATATAAATATTTTTTGGATTTTTTCAAAAATTTCAAAGTACCGTTGCGAGGCAACAGTGGCGTCCTTAGCAACGGTGCTCAAAACCGTCGAACTAGATCCTGGTATGAACCTACCAGTCTAAGTTTCATCAAAATCGGTTGATTCCTCTGGCCTCCAGAGCTGTCCATTACATACATACAGACAGACGGAAAACCTGAGAACAAGCCGGTAGGTGAAATGGGTGGTCGCTATATAATTGCATACTTGTCATACAGTTTTTAACGGATTGGGCTGAAATTTTTTGACAAAGAGGTTGATTATAGTGCGCATAAAAGCGTGGAAGCCGATTTTTGATTTTCGAAAAAATATATATATATATAAAAATATTTTTCGGATTTTTTCAAAAATTTCAAAGTCCCGTTGCTAGCCAACGGTGTTGGCTAGCAACATCCTTAGCAACGGTGCTCAAAAGCATACAACTAGATCCTGGTATGAACCGACCGGTCAAGTTTCATCAAAATCGGTTGACTCCTCTGGCCTCCAGAGCTGTCCATTACATACATACAGACAGACGGAAAACCTGAGAACAAGCCGGTAGGTGACATGGGTGGTCGCTATATAATTGCATACTTGTCATACAGTTTTTAACGGATTGGGCTGAAATTTTTTGACAAAGAGGTTGATTATAGTGCGCATAAAAGCGTGGAAGCCGATTTTTGATTTTCGAAAAAATATATATATGTAAAAATATTTTTCGGATTTTTTTCAAAAATTTCAAAGTCCCGTTGCTAGCCAACGGTGGCGTCCTTAGCAACGGTGCTCAAAAGCATACAACTAGATCCTGGTATGAACCGATCGGTCAAGTTTCATCAAAATCGGTTGACTCCTCTGGCCTCCAGAGCTGTCCATTACATACATACAGACAGACAAAAAAACCTGAGAATAACAGCAGTCGAGCTACCACCCAATGCTAGAGCAAAAAAAATAAAAAAAATAATTAACATTGAACACACGCCGAGCTTGGAAAACCATTTCGAAAAACCTCAATCAATTGATCAAAGCATTGATTGATAGCAAAACAAGACCAGGTCGCAGTGGTTTTGACAGCAAGTGGTTAAAGTAAAACATTTACAAAATGGGCAGCGAGTGTTGCTTGACTCTGTAATAATCTCGTACCGAGCTCTAGAGTGCGGCAGCTGGAGGGGGTCTTACGATTAATACCTCCATTAGACACGATCACACACTTTGAGCCGCTGCATTCGGCGGCATTAAAGATTAATTCCTTGAGGCCTTTGCCCAGTTTCATCAGAAAGAGAGGGCGCGAACACACCACTGCAGAATCCATCAGCTCCGCGTCGCCCCCATTGCTGCCACCAGATTGATTTGCCACGTTTTTGTTAACTCTTTGATCACCGAGAGTGAGTGCATGATGGCTTCTGTACGGGACCGACACCAAACTTCAAAAAAAAAAAAATGGGGACCTTGGACCATTGTGCACAATCCTATCTGAACGTATGTTGCACGGGGCTTCTGGTTGCTGGTTGCATTGCTGTTGTTGTTGTTTTTTGTTGAGCAAGTTGTGCCACGGATGCAGTGCCCCCTGTTGGTGGAGGGGGGGCGGGGGAGGCAGGATTTTGGAACTTGGCTCGGGCGACGGCGTTGACTTGCCTACTCTCGGTCTAAAGTTGTGCTGGCAGGATGGCCTACAGGTACGCACATTCCACTCTTATCAGTCTAACCTGGGTTTGAATCTATAGGCCCAGCTATAAACTTCCACTCTGGTGTTTCATCGGCAGAGTGAATCATCGCTGCTTGTGCTGTTCCTTGGATGGACGTTCAGTTGGGGGTCCCATCTGCCAGTATTAGTTGGTGGACGTTAAAGATCCTATAGCGTCCTTCGTGAAGAGGAGGCAAGCTCTCTCTCTCTCTCTCTGACACCCTGGCCAAATTCAAAATTCCTGCCCGAACCTATAGAGTTCGAGCACATACTTCGAGACTACTTTTTCATGGCCCAATTACTCCCACCTTCTCGGATCGACTGGGAAAAGTTCATGGTCAAAGTCTTTCACGAACTAGCTGACCAGGCCTGACTTTGGACTGAAAGTTGCAGATCTATTTGTAATTTGTTCAGAATGCCGGTGATAACTTTCCTATTCTTCTTGAAAGACACCGTCGGATCTTTGACGACCACTTACTAATGCTAGCAGATGGGACATCCAGCTTCGTGTCCATCTGAAGGACGGCACACGATGCTCTCCCTTTTGTGATGCAACGATCTACCTACGAAACTCAAAGTTTCCAGGACATAATCTGCATGGTAATCAAACCCAGGCGAGGCAGGTCAAAGTTAAGTGTGCTACATCTGCACCATCCTGTCTGACAATTGTTTCAGGCATTTCATTAACTTCCTACAAATCAAATACTTATAACTTTGTAAAATAAAAGAAAACTCATCTCTTTTGAAAAATGAATTGGTTGGTGATAACAACAACAAGGATACACACCAAGGAAATTTGGCGCAGGAGGAGACCATCGTGCCTGTGCTGCACCAGCCATAGAAAACATCACCCATCAACACAACAGCCAGCAAGTCCTGCTAATTATTTCCTCCCATGTTCTTTCCTATCCCTGTTGACAATTAAGACGTCCCTGTTGCGCTCTTTATAATTGCTCTGGACCTTCCCTGTTTTCATTTACCCGTTGGTTTCCATTTGATATGCTTGCCTCAAATGTCGGAGATGTATACCGTCTCAATAGATATCGAGTTGTGATGGTTGAACCTCCAAAGCAGAGCAAGCTTAATGATGAACTCGCTGCACGACAAGAGTGACAACTACGTCATAGGTCGAACTGGTGATCAGGCGGTTTGAGAGATCCCTTTGAAAAACGTCCTTATAATATTACAATGGGTCGTTTTGTCACAAAAAGATGGATTTGGGAAGAGTTTAAAGCACCACGTGACAGGTTAGAATATAAATCCTCCGAAAGGATCTGAAAAATTATATTCCCCCAAAGTGTTTTACAGGCATTGTTTATCGTTGAGCTCACAATGAAACTTCAGCAAAACTTCACTGATGTTTTATTTCACAGAAACATCAGTCTATCAATTATGAGCAAAAGTAGCCGTCGCTTCGTTGACGGATTTAATCGGAAAGACATGTTATGCTTCACAAACATTCTGCTCAATTCACCCGATCATTTGCCCGAGGTCATCTTCCCTTTGCTTGGAAGTTAGCTAGCTCGCATCAACTTCATCAACTATCCTTCCTGCTTTTATATGGTGTGAGCAAAAAAAATCACTTCCGCTTCGCTGCGAAGCCCTGTGTTCGATTCTTTGGTTTGAACCTCTGCTTAAAATGAGTGAAATTGAACATTTTGAAAATTTCAAATTATTCTCACTCAGATTTCAACATCACCGCAATGCATATTATCAAGTTGTTTAAACTTTCTTCATAGAAGAAGAAGATG
>NC_140977.1:34368231-34418231 GCF_056783735.1 Eptatretus burgeri | reverse complement strand
CAACAACAACAAGAAGAAGAACAAGAAGAAGAAGAACAACAAGAAGAAGAAGAAGAAGAAGAACAAGAAAAACAAGAACAAAAACAAGAACAAGAACAAGAACAAGAACAAGAACAAGAACAAAAACAAAAACAAAAACAAAAACAAAAACAAAAACAAAAACAAAAACAAAAACAAAAACAAAAACAAAAACAAAAACAAAAAGAAGAAGAAGAAGAAGAAGAAGAAGAAGAAGAAGAAAGCTGATTTCCAAGCAGATGGAAGATTTCCTTGGGCAAATAATAGGGTGAATCGAGCAGAATGGTTCTGAATGACAACATGTTGTCTTTCCAATTAAATCTGTCAGTGAAGCGAAAGGTATAAGCAATGGGAAAAATGCCTCTAACATATACGTCCATAAACATGTATATATACAGTATACATACATATATATACACACACACACACACACACAAATACAGTGGCCTGCAAAAGGTTTCACATTTTGATGTCATCTGAGCATATTTCATGACACTTTCAAATCAAACTTAATATATACAGTCTTCACAAACTACTCCAAAATAAAACAAAAACAAAAAAAAAAATGCGGATGAAATGTGAACAAGTTATGTTAACTTGTTAGGGAACTTAACTTAGGGAAAATCTAATGATTCTCATTTGTTTAAGTACTCAAACCCTTTCCCAAATTAATCCAAAATCACTTCAGGAGCAAATTGTATGTTTGAAAGGTTACAAAATAAGTGTAAAAGGTTTCATCTGTATGTAATCAGTGCTTTAACTTAAAAATTAAACTCCCCCACTGATCAAAGGGGTTTTAAGATGTGACTCACTTGGTCAACCAACAAGGCAAACATGAAAACCAAGGAGCTTTCCAAAGAAGTCAGGCATAATGTGGTGGAGAAGCACCGTTCAGGAGAGGTCAGGTCAGGTATGGGAGCATGTGCCAGAACAGCACGTCGCTGCGTCCACTTTCCGCCGGTACTCCAGGGGCCTCCGTCTGGCCATCCCCCAGGCAGATGCCAGGCCCATCCCCATCTCCTTGAGATGATGGTTAACCTGTTGCAACCATGAGGCACGTGGTCGACCCACTGGCCTCCTCCACTCATGAGACTCCCTCGCTGAGAGAATCTGGTGAGCAGGATCAGAGTCAGGAAAACGAGCCACATGTCCATACAGCCGCAACTGACGCTCACGGACTATGCAGGTAACAAATCTCATCCGAGTCTCTCTCAGCAACCGCTCGTTGGACACAAAATCCGACCAGCGATAGCCAAGGATTCTCCGAAGAGACCTGGTAACAAAGGAATTAAGTCTCCGTCTCAGATCCTTGGTCAGAGTCCAAGTCTCGCACCCATAGAGCAAGATTGGAAGTACCAAGGACCTGAAGACTCGGACTTTCGTCCTCCCGCACAGGTACCGGCAGCGCCACACCCCATGATCCAGTGAATCCATGACTCCCCAGGCCCGACCCAGACGTCTATTGACCTCTGACTCGCAGCCAGCAGAGACATGAATATCACTGCCAAGGTAAGTGAATCTCTCCACGACCTCAACATCCTCACCACAAACAGACACAGACAGGACAGCAGCATCCAAGATGTCACCGAAAGCCTGGATCTTAGTTTTGACCCAAGAAACCCGTAATCCCAACGGCTCCGACTCCTCATTCAGCATCTCGAGGGCCCCCAAGAGGATGTCTAAAGTCTCCGCAAAGATGACTGCATCATCTGCAAAGTCAAGGTCCGAGATCTTGACATTCCCAAATGACGCACCGCAACTTGATCTCTCCGACATCCTCCCTAGAATCCAGTCCATACAAGTGCTGAAAAGTGTGGGGGCAAGTACACATCCCTGACGAACTCCAGTAACAACTGGAAATAAGTCGGAGATGGTACCACCACACTTCACAGCACTCTCAGTACCAGAGTTGAGTTCAGACATCAGATCGATCAGTTTTGGTGGCACCCCACGAAGACCAAGAATCCTCCAGAGGACATCCCGATTCACTGAATTGAACGCTTTACAGAGATCAACATAGGCTGCAAGCAGCCCCTGCCGAAACTCTCGTCTACGAAAGTGCAAGGATACGGTCAATCGTTGACCTCTTTGGTGTAAAGCCTGACTGCTCTGGACGCTGGTGCTCAAGCAGATGGTGGCGAACCCTATCGAGAATTATCCGAGCAAAGACCTTGCCCGGCACTGAGAGCAGCGTCACCCCTCGGTAGTTCTTGCAGTCTTGGCGATCACCCTTCCCTTTCCAGAGAGGGACAACAAGGCCCCTCTTCCAGTCAGTTGGGATGATGCCTGTGTTCCAGGCAGAGCACAAAACTGCATGCAACGACACGAGTGTAGCATTTCCACCAGCCTTGAGAAGTTCAGCATGGATGCCACAGATACCTGGAGCTTTGCCCCGTTTCAACTGGTTCACCGCAGCCCGTGTTTCCACAAGCGAAGGTGGACCACAGTTGATTCGAGGGTCAGCAACAGGGATTGTAACACCCTTGACATCCAACTCGACAGCTGGGGGATCAGCCTGGTACAACCGCTCAAAGTAACCGGCCCAGCGGGCCTTCACTTCAGACTCCTCTGTCAAGAGCCTACCACTCTCTGCTCGAACTGCAGTGCTCCGAGGGATGGGCTTGGATGAACGTAATGCGCGAATTCCCCTGTAAGCGGGACGAGAATCACCTGTCCACAGGTGATGCTCTACCCCCTCACAGATTCCTCGCACATAGGCCTCCTTGTCCACCCTCAGAGCACGTACAGTTTTACGCCTCAGCTCCCTGAACAGCTAAGCTCTGCCATTCAGCCTGGCCCTGCGACTCTGGTCAATGGTATCCAGTGTCCCTTGAGAGACAAAATTCTTCTTTGCCCTGCGGTGAGCTCCAAGGCATCCACCGGCAACATCAAGGACGGTGGTCTTGTTTGCGCTCCACAACTCTTCAGGACCCCCCAAGGCACCCAGACCCCCCAAGTGTCCACTCAGCCTGTTTGCAAACTCCTCAGCTACTCTCTCATCCCTGAGCTTGGCAACATCCAGCCTCGGCTGGGATGGTACCATTCTCCAGGATTTAAGGTGCAGCTTTAGAGTTGCTACAACAAGCCTGTGGTCAGTATTGAGGAACTGAGCACTCCGGTAGACCCTGCAGTTCTGGATCATCCTCCAACGACCGTCAATGAGGACATGGTCAATCTCCTTTGCCACACCGCCAGCGTTGGAATACCAAGTCCAGCGATGAGCTTGTGGGCGCTGAAACCATGAACCAGCCACCCTAAGTCCATGACTTCTTGCAAAGTCAAGGAACTTAGTGCCATTCTGGTTCATAGTTCCTGACCCATGGGGACCAACACACACCCCATAACCGTCCCTATCAGTTCCAGTCGATGCATTGAAATCCCCCAAGACTAGAAGTGTATCTCGTCTGGGGCACTGATCAACCACAGACTCGAGTGTGGCGTAGAATGCATCCTTCACGGTGAGATCACTCGCCTCAGTCGGAGCATAAACAGAGACCAGGGAAATGACACCTAAGGAGTGACGAATCCTTAATCTCATAATACGGTCGTTGACCGGTGTTACCTCAATTATCATTGGGGTCAGCTTATTGGACACAGCTACAGCAACTCCTTGGGTATGGTAACCATCAGAGCAACCACACCAATAGTAGGTGTAACCACCCACCATTATCTCACCGCAATCCGGTCTCCGAACCTCAGAGAGAGCTGCAATCCCGATGTCCAAACGCTTGAGCTCAGATGATAACAGAGACCGGTGATCATCCTCTCTTAGGGATAGGACATTCCAGGCACCCACCCGAAGGGACCGCCTCAGGTTAACCCAAGGAGACCGCCGTCTGGTGGACGACACCTCAGCACCACTCCGACACACTCTCCCGCAATCTGACCCAGGGATGATACCCCGTGGTTTCCCTCCTATCAAAGATTGGGGGTCCCGAAGGCTTTGCCCCAATCCCGTCATCCAGTGAGCTGCCCTGCGAAGGGAAGCTGCACAGGAGGTACTCCCACGGAGTGGGTTTTCAGATTTTTTTGCGTTTTTGCGTTTTGCGGAATGAAGGGTTTTACGGTGGCTGGAGTGCAAATCCTGCCACCAACCTCCTAATAAGAAGTAACCCAACTGCAGGAGGACGTCCGCAGACACAGTTGGGCACTAGATATGGATGGCCGTTGGCTCACAAGGAGCTCCTCCGCCCTCCGCCCTTCGTCAGGAGAGGGTTATAAGAAGATTTCAAAGTCACTCATTATCCCTTTGAGTCTGGTGAAATCCATCATTAAGAATTGAAAGGTGTATAATACCACTCAATCTCTACCCAGATCAGGTCACCCATCCAAACTGAGCAGCTGGACAAGCAGGAAACTGGTTTGGGATGTCACTGTAAATCCAACAATGACTTTGACAGATCTGCAAGGCTCTATCACTGAGTTGGATGGCTGTGTTCATCAATCAACAATATTCCGTTCCCTTCACAAATGTGGCCTCTATGGACAGGTGACAAGAAAGAAGCCATTACTGAAAAAGTCCCATATAAAAGCCCGTATGGAGTTTGCGAAAAAGCATCTTAACAAGCCGGGAGGCAACAATGGTTCGCGGGCATTATGGAACAATGCCACGATAGGTACAATTGAGTTAGTGGAAGCTTTTGAGGAAAACCTACCGTAAAAACCTATCTCTTCTGTCAAAATTGACCAAATCAAATCGGATTTTTTTATATGTTGTACTTATGGACATTACGCACAGCTTCTAGGAAATGAAATTGCGAGAAAAAAAAAACGAGAAAAAAGTTCAAGTGGGCGTGGCTCCACCCACAAGGGGTGTGGGATGCCCCTCATACAAAAATACACAACTAGACCATGATATCTAGCTTGTGTCCAAGTGTCATCAAGATCGCATTAAACATCACGGAGCTATGCTCTGGAGAGAGACACAAACAGACACAGACACACACACACACACACACACACACACACACACACACACACACACACACACACACACACACACACACACACGCACACAATGAAAATAGTGGTCACTGCTGGCGCCCGCGAACCAATAATCTTAACAGTGTTTGCCCCGAAGAAGGGCAGAGATGGACACTGCCACCTGGCAGAAATAAAGGAAAGTTCTGACTGCAACTCAAAAACTCCAGGTGGGAGTGCTGATGCTTGTAATAATAATAAAGCATCTCCATATGAATATTTCAACATGAATTCAATTTGCAGAAAATAAATATCGTGTCAAATAAATGGTTTATGTTAAAATGTCAACTATTGAGAGCTGAAGTGCACTGTATCAGGTCATGATGACCTTTTATCATGGAGAAGACCACATTGTCACATTATTGGTTCATTTCCTTTCTCTCCCTTTACCATCTCCGTTCCAACCATGTCGGGCCATAACAATCGTACATCATTACCATCCTGACCCATGGCTTGTGATATAGGCTTATATACTATTTTAAAATTGAAGGCTGATTAAAGGAGCTGAAGACTAGTCTGGTGGTCATCATTGAAAGGTGGAAGATCAGGATCACAATAATGTTGCACCTACATTATGCTTTGCTTATTGTGCAGGCCATTATAGAAATAATAATGGATTAATCCCGAGCATAAAATTGGGAAGAGATTACAACTGCAGAGTTCATAGAACCCCTTACCCCTCACATACTTGAGAAACAAAGACATGGGCGGGGTCTACGAGTGGCAAATTTGATTGGTCGAGATGAAGGAAATTGCCGTAATATTTGTCCAAATACTGCTAAAAGGAAGGGTTTTAAAAGTGCCAAAAACGCGATATATATATATATATATATATATATATATATATATATATATATATATATATATATATATATATATATATATATATATATATATATATATATATATATATATATATATATATATATATATATATATATATATATATATAAGCCTGGTGTTGGCGCAGTGGTTCGGGCAGCGGCTTGGGATCCAAAAGGTCCTGAGTTCAAGCCCCGTTGAGCCACTGAATTAATACACCAGGGGGTTGACTCAGCCTGTCATCCTTCCGAGGTCGGCGAAATGAGTACCAGTATACTGGGCCGGTGTATACCCCGGTTAAAATAGGTGTACCATATCCCTGTGTCGTAAGAGGCGACCAGGGTTGCGTCAGGAAGGGCATCCGGCGTAAAACATGTGCCAAATCACTATGCGGATCATACGGATGATCCGCTGTGGCGACCCCTAACGGGAGCAGCCGAAAGAAGAAGAAGAAGAAGAAGAAGATATATATATATATATATATATATATATATATATATATATATATATGTATTTCAACTGAAGTAAAATTAACAAACTTATATTCCCTAAGCGTGTGCAATATGTATGTGAAGTTTCCTCTTGATCTGACCAGCCGTTCTGGAGAAGATGTTTGAAGGTTTTAGGGTAAATTCAATATGGCCACCAAACCATGTGACCTATCAATTAGAAATTAACAAACTTCTGAAAGGATGTCTTGAGGAAAGTGTATGTGAAATTTTGCCTCAATCTGTCCAGCCGTTCTGGAGAAGATTTTTAAAATTAATTAATTTTCAATCCAAGATGGCTGACGAACCATGTGACCTATGACATCATAAATTTACATTCTGTTTCCAATCCTCGAGTGCAATACGTGTGTGAAGTTTCGTGTTAATCGGATGAGGTGTGTTTTTCTATCCTAGATGGCCACCAAACCATGTGACTTGTGACATCATAATTTTTACTATGTATGCAGACATGATGGACAATGATAGTTGCAAATTTTCGCTTCGTTAGGTTATGTGATTCCAGAGAAAACATTATTTAATATTTTTCTTGAATCCAACATGGCTGTCAAACTATGTGACCGATCAATTATAAAATATCAAAAGGCACTAGTTCACCACTTGCTTGATATGTGTACCAAATTTCGTAAATATATGTTGAGGGGATTTGTAGTTAAGCTCCGGAAACGAAATGTGATGGACGGACGGACGGAACCCATTTCTATATCCCCCGCCAACTTCGTTGGTTGGCGGGGGATAATAAAGATTTTAAAGGTTGCAGAAAAAACAAAATTGTAAATCCACTTCCGTTGATGCAGCATCTTTTACAACACCTTATTTAACACATTGCATTTGATCTTCATGCCTGTTGTTTCTGTCTATCCTTAAAAACAATAAGTTTCCTGTTTGGAATGATTTTCAAATTTTGCTTGACTGCCAGGCAGGCAGACAGAGTAAAAAATTCTCTCACTACTCTCTGCGCATGCGCAATCAGGACAAATTCAGAGCCAAATTATTGCTAAACTACAGGTATATTTTCCGATTCATGTTCCGATTGGTGTTCAAAATAAAACATTGAATTGATATCAAGTTGTTCCTCGATCATAATCTGACGTTTGTAGACACAGAAAGACAGACAGAAATGTAACAATTGCTTTACCACCCCCACTTTATGCTTCGTGTGTTTGGGGTAATTAGCATGTGACCTTGCCTCATGCTAAGGTGGAGAAAGGAGAAACCACTCTCAACTCCTCAACCGCATCTGGTCCTGATGGCTTCAGTGCTCTGATAATCAAAAAATGTTCTACTGCCTTGCCTACTTCTGTTTCTCTGATATTTTCAAGGTCATTTTCCAAGTGGAACATCGGAAATTGCAAACCTGGGTGTTAGCTTAACCTTACCGGTTAAGGTGGGTGGCTTAAGTTCTCCGGGTCTTGAGTTCAAGCCGCTGAGAGCCACGATTCCAGAAAAATGATGCAACAACCAGCCATAGGCTGCATACGGAACAACAACATAGAAAATTGCCAACGTTATCACAATTTATAAGAATGGTGCCAAACCTGCTGGTGCGGTTTCTTTCCGAGTGCAGGTTGTTTTTCCTGCTCCATAAGATATTTTACAATAACTAAGAATAATGGAGCGGATCTGTCTTGTCTGTTCCCTGTACTGTTAATCATATCATGATCTGTTTCCATATTGTTGTCGGTTCTAATTTGGTGGAGAATTTGAATTCGGATTTGTCTCGGCTTCGGCTTTGCCCCATTCTCGTGAATCATAAGCGTTCCACATCCTCAATGTCTTCTCTCTCTTTCTTGTCAATTTTGCTTCCTCGTCTCAAACTCGTGCTTTATTACCTATGTCTCTGTGGGGAGTCAAAACTTCCCAACAAAATAGAAAATATAACAAAAAATAAAAACCACCTCATTCTCTTATTCTTACCCATCACTCCTTCCTCATTTTACATCATTCTTCATCCTTACAACCCTCCAAACCTCATTTCTTTCTCCTTCTTTACTTGCAAAACTTATATTTAAGCTTATTTTATATGACATTTGAAAATCTTTCATCTTCCTTTGCACTCCTTTCCAATTGCCCCCCACCTACCCCACAACCCTCTCATCCTTTCAGTTTCCCTCATAGTTTGTTCACAAACCCCATGCCTTATGGGGTTCATACAGTGCTGCTATTCTTAATTTTGAACATCCAATTCGTGTCCAATATATTGTTCCGCGTCTTTTCTACCCAAGTGCTGAATACAAACACTACTTCGAGGATAGACCTTAATGATAAACTTACTTGTGATATTATAAAAATAAAGTAGGCCGACGTGTACGCAAATCTGTGTATTCATATGATGTTCCCTTTCCTGCTGCGGTGTTTCCTGTCATGAGTCACTTGGTGAATTGAACTTAAACTCGAACTTTGATCAGTATTCGACGACTTCAATCAATGAAATAGCATTTTATTTGTTTCCATGTTGATGTCATTGACATATGGCCTGAAAACACCCCAAAATGATAATAATCCATTGAACTCTGTATTTTTGACACTTTCACTTTCTATGGTTAAGCAATGGGCCGTGCACCCCATCCCACAATGGGCATGGTGGTGCGGCGCTTTCATTCTCTCAACTGTCCAAATTTTTGAAGCTACGCATCCATCCCCACCAAAAATCCTGTGTTTGGGCTTAGTGGCCTACCAATACTTCAGGTCTTCGTTCAAATATCACTGGTCTCTCTATTACAGGTCAATGCTGAAACTTCAGACATTGTGTGTTTAATGGAAACATTCACCTCTCTCAGGATATCTCAGATTCCTCTGGGACTCTCTGTAGCAACTCTCTCCTCTGTCTCAACAGGCCCCTTCCCTGTCCTGTTGGTGACGGTATTACTGTCTATGTCAATAATTCCATTCCTCACCATGCTCACCCCTCCAAGCACTCTGGAATAGCTGTCTGCATAATAACTCGATGGAACTACCTCATATTTGTATTTGTAGGATACTGTCCACAATGATGATGACTCCATAAAAACCTCAATTTATGCTAACAACGATAAACTTGTAACCATATATCCAAACTCTATCTTCCTCATCAGTTGCAATTAAATAGCCTGCATGCCAGCTGCCTGGGTGTCAGCTCTGCAACAATCTGCTATGATGTACCCAAAGCCTTCTTTATCTCTGTGAGTTTGAGTCAATTTGTAAATTTTACAACCTTGATTTCTGCAATTGTATGTCCTTTCTCCAAGGTAATGACAAACATTCTATCCAATCTCTCCTGTTGCTCCTCTGTTCATTTTCTTGTCGAAGATCGTATCTGACTTTTTTTAAAGACAGCGACTTCAATGCCACATATTCTGGTTGTTTTCACAATTCAACCAGCAGGGACTGAAATCTGCTCTCTCACAAAAGGATATACTGTATAACCAATTTTTAACCAGCACAAGAATAAAAGGCTTCCTTTTCTTTCTTTTTTATATCATGGTATTTTTACCATGGCCTTCTGCTATACAAAAAAGCTCTAATTCAGGCCATGAAAATACAATCCATAGTTCCAAACAAATATATATATATATATATATATATATATATATATATATATATATATATATATATATATATATATATATATATATATATATATATATATATATATATAGTTCTGCTTCAGTGACATCAAGGAAGACCAGCCAAAGAAAAGCAACAACAAAATTATGGAGGAAGTGTAATTCGAAAAGACCACTTTAGTTCTCTTATAACATGGGGAAAGAACTGATTCATGGAGTAAGCTGCACGTCGAAGGTAAAGTTGAGCCAGCCATCTAATTTCAATGAAGCCACAAAGGCCCCCTACCTCGCATGTTCCTTTCCACCCTTAAGCCCCCTCTCTACCCTCCCCCAGATGTGTTAATATTTAGACAGACACTCATGATTATGCTCCTGTTTAATAACAATCCAAACCCCACCACCACCAAGCACTCTGTTAGACCTGCACTATTGCACAGCCAACTGAAGAATGGCACTTTGCTCAGCTTGTCAAACTCCTATGGGAAGCCTCAGGGTGAAAGGGCCCATTTTTAATAAGCCAACTTTCCAGTGGCTGATGGAAAAGCAAATGAAATGAAAAACACAAAAGGATTAAAGAAATACCACATACGTATTGATATCACAAGGCAATCAAAGATGATATTTCACATCCAACGGAATAATTTTATTATCATTGCGTATTGGAAGATCGCAGCATTACGATTAGAGTAAAAGGCAAAGAGGGCAGCAGAGAGAATTTCCACTTTATTTCCTTCAACCACTGTTGCTCAACATGGAGAGCCTGATGCCAAACAAGCCTCACCATTGCCAAGGTGTTGCTGAGGCTCGTGCGATAAAGCTTGCATGCCTTCAGCTGATGGCAATCCAAACGACTTCGCTGCAGCCTAACGTTTCGTTCAGGAATTTATATTTCTCTATCAACCATCTTTCCATCTCTTCCCAGGAGGAAAATAAAAACTAAGATAAGGCTTTCCTGTTAAAGTCAATCATAGTGTCAAACTTTGCCCTGCACAAACAAAAAACAATGAACTAAACAGCTGGCTTTGGCCCCAACCCCCAACAGAAGAGACAAAAACACAGCAATGGACATCCGATTTCCTTGTGTTCGCCTTGAGGCTGAGTGTCGTAACGGGGTCCAAAAATTGATCATGAGGACTACACTTTTGGGTTTATTTTATTTTTTTCTATTTTATTGCAGCTCCAACATTCAACTATGTCGATCCCCGTTCACGAAACCTCTATCATTCCCAATTGCTGATGCTTCCCCTCACACCTCCTTCTTTCTCACTCCAGCATTTGGCAAACTTTGGCATCAAAAACTTTTGTTAAGGGGATTCCATTTTCACCTGAAGGATTGCTGTTACTTTGAATCGGGTTTTGATTTTTTTCGATTTTGCTGCTGGGTATGTGCATGCTCAAAAAGGTCCTGAGAGGTGGCTCAAGCTTTGTTGTAGTAGTTTTCACATCACGGCAAATGATCATCTCAAGATAATTTCTATGTTGCCTGAGGTGGTTGGGAAACACAGGGTGTTCGTAACCTATATTTCCTATTTTGAATGTAAATAAAAAAAAAACAACTAATAGGCATTAAAAGCATACAGTTTGCACCATCTTGTACCTAAGCTCGAAGTGTCTTGACGTGTCAGTAGATTTCAACATTGTGCACCATTAGTGGCTCGCAGAACGCTCGACATTCGATTTCAGTTCACATTCGCCTCAACGTGTCCACAGTCGGACATTTTCCACAAGTCGCAACATTTTTCAGGGTTATTCTACAAATGGGTGAGACACCTGAAAGAAAGCAGTGCAAGTACGAATTATTTGACTTCGGTGACAAGATGGTGCAAACTGCGTGCTTGTATGACCATTAGTTGTTATATTTCATTTACATTCAAAATTGAAAAAAACAATTTTGGAACTCCCTGCAGATGCCAGTTTACAGTCCAAAGAATTGATAATTGACCAACAATGGGTCACTTAACCATTAATTTTGAATGATAAAGTTATAGTTTGCTGAGGATCTTCCTCCCAATACGAGAGATAATGAAATCAAGATATTTGTGGAATTCTTTAAGCTTGTGAAATGCCATCAATGTGCTGAATTTTTTATTATGCAAAAAATAACAAAACAAAAGATAAGCAGGATAAAGGAAGTAAGCTGGATTACTTAGGCTTAGAGAATAGTGTAATAAGGATAAGGTCGGTAAAGAAAAAATAAATAATTTGGTTGGCCTGTTCGGAGTCCCCAACAGTTTCCAAGCCTCATGAAGCCGTGATTGGAGTTTATATCCAAAAATAGACAGGTCGTATTTGTCCATCGTCTCCTGCCATTCTTATTATCCCTGTGAAAAGGTACAGTTTGGTTTATGTCATCAGTGTCCTGCATGCGTTGTATGTTTGAGCCTTAAAGAGGAACGACCAAAACAAAGATTACTTTCATCAATGGAAGGTAATTATGCATATCGATTGGGGTCTGGGAAAGTCAGTTGATGTGTTAGGACAGCATGGATAAAAAAAATAAAAATGGAAAGCAGTGAGATGAATTGACGTAAAATGAAGGTGGTCATGGGAAGAAGTTTGTCACGCTTTCGGTAAAGTCCCTCGACCCTCTGTGGTTGAACCTTTATATCCAAGTGAATTCACATGGGTTTTTCAACACGTGTCTCTCAAGGTGCAAAGGAAAGAGAGGCAGTTAGAGAAAAGTGAGAGTTTGGGAGGCTTGATGAAAAGGAGAGAAAAATGACAAAAAAGGTCTTCACAAGCGTGAAGGTATATTAATAATCCATGTCCCTCTCCAGGGACAGAGGCACAATAAGCTTTGACAAAGTGGCTGACAGCCCAATGGAATAAGCTTTCTTCATTGGCTTGTCTTTATTCTACTCCTCTTTCCTTTCTTCCATTCTTCAGTCCCCAAGGTTATCCCAGCCTCGTTTGATTTCCACACATTTCTCATTCACATTCGCTCTTTAAAAAGAGGTCATAGAGTCTTTCACACATTCACACACGATACGTGCATTCAAATAAGGTGGAGGCAAGATGCTTCACACCATGGCTTACCTTATCGGTCCTTGTTTTTGTTCAGTGTCCTGAACATCTGCACTAGAGCGCTCTCTGGCTAACGATAGATGTAGTGTGCTATATCAAAAGGGAAAATGTTCAGTACACTGAGCAAAAACAACAATATATGTACACAGGGTGATCCATAATAAAATTTTAAATCTGGTAATACCTCACTTAGTGCTCAGGATACGTTCCAAGAAAAGAGCATGTATCGAAAATGCGCTAAAAGGGGTCATTGTACCATTGTTTGTATGGAGATGCGTTCCCAACGCTTCATTTATGACACGTGATCGTTATATGAGGGCTTCGTTGAGGTATCGGTAATGGCGTGAATATTAATACAGATGGATAACACCATAACATCACGAAGAAATAACAAAAACACAAAATGTGCACAAACATCAATGGAAAGAATAACTTCCATCACTCCGACTCTGCGCGAACTCCTCCTACGGCATGGCAGCGGTGGGAGAAGAGATGGGAAGAGGCTCATCCTGCTGCGAAACGAAGGTGCTGATTGTCTCAGAATGTGTGCATAGAGGACAAACAATGTCGATGGGTGTGTTTACTCGGCAAACGCTGCGTGGGATGTATTTTTTTAATTTTTCTGCAGACCGAAGAGCTCTACAACAAATCAGCATTTTTACGGGGCAGCATGAAGCGAGGTATTACTGGATATAAATGCTTTTGTTATAAAAATAGGTAGGACATTAAAAAAATTGGTTTCAAAGCTTGTTTATTGCCAATAATATGTATATTTTTTTCTTTGCTTTCAGATTGTTCCATCATGGCTGAGAGATTAACGGTTGGTCAATGAGCAAGAATTGCTGCACGGTATGAGGTTTGTCCATCTGGAACTGCAATTCAAATTTGGTGTCAGCAAGAAATTGGAGAAATTTGTTCTTTTTCTTTGTTGGATTTCTTCTACGTCGAGGGTCGTAGAAGAGGATTTAGTCGACGTCAAGGCTCCAAGCAGAGCTAGAACTACTGCACTGCAGTGATAAGAATGCAACAAGAGAAAAGGAACAGCAGAGAGTGAGGGAGCGGGGGAAACACCAACAGCAGAGCCAAAGGCCAAGACAGAGAGGGAGACAAACAATGGTTTTGGTGAGGAATGGATGGGGCATGAGAGGATGCATGGGGTAGACAAGATGGACAGCGAAGGGAACTCTCAGGAGGGAAAAGTAGAAATTTAGAAGGAGGAGGGATTGGAGTGGGTGGGGAGGGGGGTTAACAATGGTGGAAAAGATCATGGTTTTGGATTGGAGACAATCTGAGATGGTAGGAAACAGCTGTATTGAAAACTTGGAGGAACGACTGAGATTGAAGAGGATGTGGATTTTGGTTCCACATGCGGGGGAAAAAAAGAAACAAATGAATGCCGGTGAGTAGTCATCCTGGATTTAAGTAGTTCGACGAGAAACGATTGATGATGGACCATGTGAGAGCTGCAGAAATCGGGGGGCAGGGGAGGAACGAAGCATGGAAAGGGCAGAGGGTGCAACACCGCAAAGGAGGTGGTAGAAGACAGAGACCACCCACCTGTCTGTGATAGCGAAGTCATAGGCCCATTCGGCCTGACCCCCAACTTCATCACATGAGATTCCAATAATATTAAAGGCCTTTGTTTCCACAGCAACAAGCTGAGCAAGTTGTGAGGCAGGGGAGTCAACCCAAAGGGGAGAGCAGCACTCTATCAAGCTCTGAATGAAGGCCTTGTTGGTGGATAGGAGTTCAGGTGTGCCAGGAAAGGACTTTGTATGATGGAGGATGCCCAGTCGGCGGCTGGCTTTGGAGGCCAACTTTGAAATGTGGTATACCCAAGAAAGATCATGGCTGATAGTGAGACCCTGGCATATGAGCGACTTAACCTCTCAAGAGGATTGTTAAGAAAGCAGATTTTTAAGGTCCCATCCTATTTAATGTCTCAAAATTCAGGCTTATTGTACAATTTACTGTTGTTCGTGACGAACTTTATACAAGATTATTTTACAATTTGTAACTTTGATATGGCGCTGCTCTGTTCAACCCTTTCCATCTGTTTCAATTATATTTCACTTGCAACTGTGTATACATACACACATGTTTGTCATTGCAGTCCATAATTACCTCCACCACCGCGGTGAAGGATGTTATGTTTTCACCACTTTCTGTGTGTTTGTCCGGTTTGTTAATGGGTGAAATCTTCGATTTTGTCAAGTATGTTGGTCTGTTCCGTTTGTTGGTTTGTTTGTTTGTTTGTTTGTCCGGTCGTCCACAGCCCAAACTGCTGGACCAGTCGTTCTTAAATTTTTACACCTGATAGGCAATCCACCTGAGACGGTCCTTGTCCAAACCCCGTCTTAATCGGAATAAACGTCACGACGTGACGTCACACAACGTGAAAACACATGTTTGGTCATAACTCAGTGAATTAAACTTCATTCAAATATATAAGTGATTACTAAATGCATCTTATTACAAATTACGCAAAGTTTCGCAAGCGTATGACGTCAAAGTTTTGCCTATTGACGTCATTTTTAAAAATATATATTTACGCTCATGTGCAGCCGAAACTACTGAAGCAATGGTACTCAAAGTTTAACACGTGATAGCCAATTTTGCCGAAATAGCCTGGGATCAAATCACGTCATAATCGCACTTAACGTCACGACGATACGTCAAAAAAAGGTGAAAACAAGCTTTTGAACAGAACTCAGTAACCCGAAGTCGTAGCAACTTCCTGTTGACACCAAAACAAACTTCAATGGAATATCTAAATGTTTTATAATGCATGTTAGTACAAATTATGCACAGTTTTCGCAAGCGTATGACGTCAAAGTTTTTAGCTATTGGCGTGATTTAAAAAAAAAATTCTATTTGTTCTACAGGTCACAATTCTTAACCGATTTGGATGAAATTTTAACAGCTGATAGAAATCCACAGTGCAAAAGGATATGTGACTTTGATTGATGTTCAAGATCAGGATCTGGATGCTGCATCACTTTATATTATCGCCCATTATAAACCAATGGGGAATTTTGTGAATTACACCTGGCTATTTCTCAAACAGTTTTGCACTTATTAAATTGAAAATTATACTGTCTATTTATGCATGTAATATTAACATGTGTACAAAGTTTGATCGAAATTGACCCAAGGTCAAGGTCAGGGTCACCCAAAACATGAAAAACACACATATAAAATACATATTTTTGTTTTACAACATATTTCAAACCTGATAACGGGATTGTAAGGCTGGTTGAAAAGCAATGTTCCTAGGTATTTTCAAATATTTTCTACGATCAGAATGAAGGCAACAAGCACCGATGATAAGTTGTTGAATGTCACATGGTGGCTTTAAATAAGTTGTGAAAATTTTCAATCTGCTGCCGTTACCATGACAACGCGCACCTGATAATTGTTATTTGTGACGTCGCGTCATTTTATTAATGTACAAACAAATAAACACCACACATTCCATGACATTACAGCTTAGTCCACCACACGGAAAGGTCAACTAATTCGCCAAGTGTCGTGCTAAGCACGATTTTTCATTTGTTTGTTTGTTTGTCTGTGTGTCTCCGGATCCGTCAACAAAAAGTTGTGGATAATACTGGATGAAATTGTGTGCACAGGTTCGGTGTGTAACAAGGACGAACTGATTTGATTCTCGTGAAGATCCGGATCCGAATCCGACTACTATAATTTTTTTTTAATGATTCTTCACCATTGAGAGATAAGACCAAAGGCAATATATCGCACGATATCTCAAAAATTGCGGACAGATCAGCCGAAATTTGGTGGAGAGCTTGGGAATGTGACATGGACAAAATGATTTGATTTTGGTGAAGATCGACGTCCAGATCCAGTCTATCAGTGGGATACAAAACCTAAACTAATCAGCCTGGCAGAGGTATGCACTATACCGAGTGGCCATGATAGTTTAGAATGGAGTAAACTCTGTATCCTTTTATTCAAAAAACGTGGAAGAGTCGGCCCACAAATTTTTTATTGAAAAATGCCCCATGTCTTACAACATACTTGAAGAATACATGTCAGAGAAAAACGCGACAAAATTCCTGCTTCTTCTAAAATGGTTTCATCAATCCCTGCGAATGTTTCTTTTTCTTAAAAATCACAAACGTGCAATGACTGTAGTCTCGGAGATTTAAAGACCTTACTCGAAAACTGCCTCCTATTATTAAAAACAAAAAAAAAACAACAGCAAAAAAACAAACACAGCATGCAATCAAATGCTACTGTATTTGTTTTTTGTTTTTTAGTGTAGCGTGTAAGAAATTGAGGGGTAAACAAAGATCGTAATTCTTTTGTTAACTTACTTGCAAGAAATTGAGGCACAAATAAAGGCAATTACATTTAATTGCACGACACAAAATGATGTTTCCCAAATTCTGATGATTTTGCTATGCAAATAAACCTCAAAATGGTCGAACAACATGGGAATTAATTAATAAAAATCTCAAAGAGGATTACTAAAAATCAATGTTCACGCAAAGCAAAGAATGTCACTCAGGCGACGTTTTTTTTTTTTCCAGACTTTGAGCTGACAGTGTCCCGAGTGAGGTGAGAGTAGTGCTGTACCATGCCGTCATGGTGATGTCATGGCACGTTCGCAATTACAATAGAACATTTTGTGAATCATTCTAGCGTTGTACACCCCACCTTACATCATGTCAGCTACACCCGAAACACACCATGCCCGATTCTGCCTTCAGGTTTCAGAGAAACGTTTTATGAACTGGTCACACCTTGGAATGGTGCTCGGGATGACAGTAACATCGGCCGTTTGCTACGCCCTCATACGTCATGATTGACAACACAGAGGGCACTCCAAAGCTACTGACCAAACAGCCAGCATTTGAATTGCTTAAAGGCAGAATGTCACAATTAAATATTACTCACGAGAAACCTGTCCTTATGGATGGAATTACGGAGGGGTTAGTTCCACCAGAATTGGGGTATTTTAGTACGTCTTCCAACAACACCTCCCATGAGTCGTGGCGCTCTGCCATACGTATTTACAGATAAATAATCCACCCCGCCCCCATCCTGAACCCTCAGTACTACAAAAAAAATTTTAATACACAGGACACTTAAAACAAGCCCGTGTGCACCCCAATATAACCTCCAGTTTTCAACTCATTCCGTTCAGTGGTTCAGGTGTGCATGGAAGTCAAACAAACTCACAAACAGACAAATCTCAAATTATAGTAAGCTTTTTGCTTCAATGCAATCGATGGGTGCTTCAGACATTTTGTTTGTTTGTATATTTTGATAAATGATTCATAAACTAAATGTCTGTTGCAGTAGAGACACGGCTATAGACCGAAGATTTGAAATAAAGAGCACGGAGTCAATATGCTGGTTCTGAATTTCACCTCCCATCGGGTCTCATGTACCATTAAAATCGAAACTGTAGTGCATGGCTCCTGCTTGGTTCGAGAATGGTAGTTCAAACCCCCTCGTAATGAAAGTATGCAATATATCGTGAGAACGAGGCATTGATTCCAATTTACACAATCAACTCATTTTCAAGTCCTATGCCTCATCCCCAAAGTAAACCACATCTTACCCAGTCAGCGCAGTGTGTGGGGATCAGTGCGCCCACTCATTTTCATAAATGCCAAGGTGAGCCAATGAAAAAAGCCAAGAATGCACAAGATTTCAGAAAAGCGATGATAATAGAAAACCTATAGAAAACCAAGACGTCAAGGTGAACAACAAATAGCCAAGATCTTGTGAAAAAAGCCAAGAAGTGGTCACACTGATGGGGATGCATTTCTGTTGACGTCATTAAATCATTCACACGTTCGTTTACTCTCTGGTCTTTCCATTTCAGCAACTCTGTAAAGTCTTGTATGGAATGTGCAGTGCAAATATGACGTATAATAAGGACAACACACAACTCGTGAAAACAGCAACACGTGACCCCAAATATGGACTGTATCGTCCACTGCCTTTATAGGTCAGTCTGATCAGGCAAATTGTATGAATATTTGAATCGTTTCTGCTTTGTCCACGAAAAAAAAACCCATCTGCGTCAGTCTCAGGACACAGTTTAGATACAAACACACCAAAGAGTTTGCAAAAGGTTTACAGCAGGAGTAAGAATTCCATTTGGAAACAGAACGAGTGTTAAACTGGGTGTTACAGATTCAATTTCAAGTGTGTTCAACAAGTGCACGCAGAACATCCAGTTCTGGATGCATCTTGTGAGCAATTCCACGATGGCATCTTTACAAAGAAAAGAAAAAGCCTGTACGTAGGTAAAGCAATGTGCAATTTGTCCCAATTACATCACTGTAATCGCTCCATCATAGTACGATTTGTAAATATACAAGTAGCGTGGGTCAAACCAATTGCAGCCTTGGTCTGTGTGCTCAGCTATGTTAGTGGCAGTGAACAGCTTTTTAGCTCGCCTGTTCGAAGAACAGAGAGCTATAGCGATACCCCCGGCGTGAGCGTGAGCGTGAAAATGTTAAAGTTTTTGGTGCAAGTTATTTCCTTTCTCATGTTTTTATCTACCACACTATTTTTTACTGATTACAATATACAAATACATATGTTGCTTTAAAATTATTTGGATCAGACTTCACTGAAATGCTTTATAAAAAAATATTATTAGACTAGTCTTTTAAAAACGATAAATGTATAAACACGTGGTTTATTGTGTGGCTTTGATTGTGTGGCTTTGATTGCATTGTGTGGCTTTGACACCAACTCTCTGGTTTTTAAAGATCTGGGAGGAAGAATGAGATTGAAGAGAATGGAGAAGTTGGTTCCACAGTTGGGGAACCAACTGTGGAACCAACTGTGGCAGGGGTGGAGGAACGAATGAGTGGAGGTGAGCAGTGATTCTGGATTCCGAGAGTTTCAACAGAAGGGAGTTGCTACGGATGACCATGTACACCCTGCAGGAACCTGAAGTGAAAGGGGTGGGGGGGGCAGAGGGGGCTTTTATATACACCTAAAATGGTAACTCCATCAACAAAACAATGAAAGAGCAGAATATGCAAGACAAGAAAGGTGGTGGTAGAAGACAGAGAACACCAACCTCTCAGTGATAGAAAAGTGATTTAGACCCATCGACTCAGGTGCATCGTGGAGATTCCAATGATCTTGAATGTCTTCGTTTCCACTGTGTCAAACTGAGTAGAGTATGAGGCAAGGGCACCAGCCGAGAGGTAAGAACAGGACTCCATATATCTGCGGATGAAGGTCTTGTTTGTGGATATGAGTTTGGATGTGCCAAGGAACGACGATGCATGATGCATGATGCAGGATGCCCAGTCAATGAGTGGTTTTGGAGGGCAACTTTGAAATGTGATTTGCCCTAGATAGATCGTGGGTGTTAGTAAGACCCAGGAGTTTGAGTAACTGAACTTCCTCAAGATGATTGCTCAGAAAGTAGACTGGAGGGTTTTCCATACGGTCCAGAGAGAAAGAGAAAGAGAAAGAGAAAGAGAGATCTCAGGATTGAAAGTCATGTTCCAAGTGTTTGACCAGTTTGTGATTTTTTTTCAAGGTCTGAAGGACGGCGGAGGTTGCTGCCGGCATATGTGAAGGATGTTGGACGGCACAGATGTACACAGCAGAGGTGGTATCACCAGCAAATAGACAAAGAGATTGCTTATGAAGATTAGGAACTGGACTGGGCCCAGAAACTACCCTCCAGCCTTAAAAGGGGAAGAATTGATCTTCTTCTTGAGTATAGCAGCTAAGCTGCCGGGCTAGCCATCATTTATTGGAAGTGCGACTGTGTCGCTGATGCAGTGCCCCTCTACCAATGCACACTGGTACTCATTTCGGTTGCCATCTGTGCATTTGAAGGCCAATGCTGTCATTTAAGTATATACTGCATATATATATATATATTTTTTTTATGTATGCAGATTGGAAAATAATATGCAAAGATCTGAATACCTCTCTCTCACCAGCAATGGCACTTTAGCAAAGGACTTCTGTGACAATGGGACTGACTCAATCTGTGAACTTCACAGCCTGGAATTCTCCCATTGGGAAATCCTCCCTTCTGGACTTGATGATGATTAACTTTCCTGCAAACGTCTCCTGATCTTCCTCCGCTCCAATTAGTTCATTTGATCATGTGCTTGTGCAAGTTAACATCCTCTCTGGATATTTTCAGAGAGCTGCCTCAACACCAGTGAGTCTGGCAGTTCACTCAGCCAAATTGGCAGGGACTGCAAGCAGCCATCTCTCTTCAGGACTGGTCCTCCCATATCTACTGCCCCTAATGTTAACTCAGCCTGCGAATTCTTCCAAAGAAACCTGCTCTCTGTCTCTGTCTCTGTCTCTGTCTCCGATCTTGTCTTTAATTACACTTGTTCCCACCCGTGATTCATTGAATCTTATAGTGAGGACGTTGACCTGAGACAACTTGCCTTCTCTTCCTGGAAGGCTAGTCTGACCAAAGGCAATCTCTCAGTGCATTCCCAAAAGCCCACGACATGCATGTGTGTCCACTCTCAGGAGAGCCAGAAAACAACTTCTGTCCAACCTCAAGAACGAATTATAAAACTTGTTTTTCATATTCATATATATATATATATATATATATATATATATATATATATATATATATATATATATATATATATATATATATATATATATATATCTCTCTCTCTCTCTCTCTCTCTCTCTCTCTCTCTCTCTCTCTCTCTCTCTCTCTCTCTCTCTCTCTCTCTCTCTCTCTCTCTCTCTCTCTCTCTCTCTCTCTCTCTCTCTCTCTCTCTCTCTCTCTCTCTCTCTCTCTCTCTCTCTCTCTCTCTCTCTCTCTCTCTCTCTCTCTCTCTCTCACCTATAAGTTGTGCGAGGTCATCTTCCATCTGCTTGGAAATCCAACATCACTGCATCACTCCATTACAAAGAAAAGGTGCAAAAACAGATCCCCTCAATGACAGACTGATCAGCTTACTTCCAATCATCAGCAAGGTCATGAAATCCATCATTACAGTTGACCTGAAATCCTTCCTTTTCTCCAACAACCTCATCTCAGATCACCAATTTGGTTTCAGACCAGGTAACTCCACCTTGGACATGCTACTTCTACTCACCCAATAATGGATGGAGGCCCTCAATATCAAGCATGAGACAGGGCTGTCTCTTTGAACATATCTCATGCTCTTGATATAGTCTGCCATCCCACCTTGCTCTCCAAACTCTCTGTCTATGCCAACCAAGGCCAACTCCACAAATGAGGAGGAGGAGGAGATTGGGACCATACTCTGTGCAGAGCGTTGGTGCTGCTTAAGCAGTCTCCTTGGCTATTGGGCACAATCCTGATGGGTCGCCACTCCTGTGTCGGAGGATACCAACTCCGACACAGAATGCCAGCATGCTGGCACTCATTTTGCCGACCTCGGTAGGATGACAGGCCAAGTTAACCCCACCTGATATTAATTAAACAGCTGAGTGTGATTTGAACTCAGGACCCGAGGATCCAAAGCCAACCACCATAACCATTAAGCCAACACCAGGTAATAACTCCACAAATGGCTTACTGATTTTGTCTACTCAGTCAGGTTGTTGTCAGGTCAGTCCAGTTTCTTGACTGACACTGGTAACATGCAACCCAGTGCTACCGACCACATGTTCGGGGAGTCGGCCACTCAACCGACTACACGCACTGGCTCGCCATTGGGGAGGGTGACTGTGAGACCCTGCAGCACTAAAAACAATACTGATAAAGGGCGGATGAGCTTCTTTCGGGAACCAACAGCCATCCAGTAAGGAGATGGTGTCTCCGAAAAAACACCCATCCGGTTAGATCAGTTTTTTACGTGGACAGCAACCGTTCTGACTTAGTAGTGCTGAAGTGGTGCCCGGAACCATCTTACACTTTCTGTGTCAGGATTGCTGGTCTTACTTTCTGTCTCACTCAAACTACAGCGACTGGGCTCGCTTTAATCTCTCTTTCTTGCAACCAAACTTCACACACTTTTCAACCAAACATCATACACTTTTCATCAAACACTTTTCTTCCTCACTCATTTTCACTCCTCACTTTACATTCTCTCTCTTTTATTTCTCTTTCCTCTCATTTCCCCCAGACAGCCTGCAATTAAATATAAATATGATAAATTCCGAAAAGTTAATGATGGCCACTAGTGCCTGGCATTACGGGGTGCGAATAATCTCCGGTGACATGCCTGTCTCTGCTGCCAACAAGGGGTGTAGGGGGGGCTCAGGCAGTAGCAGTATCAGTCTCTCCCAAGACCCTTGCCTTTTGAAACAACGTGACTCTTTTTCCAATTCATTTTACCAACATCCGTGGACTTTCTTCAAATGTTTCCTCTGTTTAACATCATCGAGCAAGCTCCTCTCCTAATATCTTACTTCTATCAGAGACCCAATTATCACAAGATGTTTTTGTTAACTCATATAATATCTCTAACTACAACGCTCACTCACGATTCCACTTCAAAGGAGGAGTCTGTGTCTACTCCAACATCCACATGACTGCTGTACGCCTTATGGACCTCGGATCTCCAATCTTTGATGTCATCTGGCTTAAGATTTGTCTCCCGGCCATCACTATCTTTCTCTTTTTCATTGACTGCTCTCCCAATTCCACAATCTTAACTCTTGCCATGAGGCCATGACATCCGAACACCCTCAAGCAGAATTTCTCTATCTCGGAGACTTCAATGTACACCACAGGGAGTGGCTGAAATCTTCCCACACTGATGTTGGGGGAGTTGAAGCTCTTGCGTTTTCCATTCTTAATGATTTGGAACAAATGATCACTCACCCTACCCATATCTCAGATCGTCATGACCACACCACCAATACTTTGGATTTATTCTTCACTTCCAATCCGTTGCATTACAACTACACAATTTCACCTCCAATTGGTTCTTCTGACCATAATCTTGTGAACTTCACTTTATTTACCACCACTTCTTCTAATCCGACTGCTCCGAAGAAACGCCAGTATTGGCATTTCAATAATGCTGGCTCGACTGGTTTATGAAACTTCTTTTCTGACTTTCCCTTTTAAAGACGACTGCCTCCCCTCGGGCGATGCCTCTATCTCTGCTGAACGTATAGCTGAGGTTATTGTTGCAGGAATAGAGGCTTATATCTCCTTTTCTTTCAAGTCTATCTCTCTGATCGATTCTTGGCTCAATAATTCCTGCTCTGTGGCCATTTGTGCAAGGGATGCCACATATCGGACATGAAAAAAAACAAAACTTGCATTCAGCTTTCATATCCGCCAGAAATAATTGCAAACATGTTATACATGAGGGAAAGCATTCCTTTATTCAAAAGAAATGTGACAACCTCTCATCTTCTTCCACTAATAGATCTTTCTGGTCCTTAGCTAAAAGTATCTCCAACAACTTTTTCCGCTCTACATTTCCTTCGCTTTTCCATTCCGATGATACTATCGCTGTCTCTCCGACCGATAAATTAACTCCTTTTAGTTCTCTTTTTTCCTCTAACTCCACACTGGATGACTCGAACATTCCATCCCCCTCTGATGCTCCCCTCACCAACCCTGTGTTACTCCCTATAATCTCTTTTCATGAAGTCAAAAAATATACTCCTCTCTCTGGACATAAGCAAGGCCGACGGGCAAGATGGCATTCCTCCCCATGTCTTGAAGGAATGTGCTTCAGAACTTGCACCCGTGCTTGCTCGTTTGTTTCGTTTTTGTTTAAAAACCCAAACTTTTCCTCTTACCTGGAAACATGCCTTAGTACAGTCTATTTTAAAGAAGGGTGATCGTTCAAACCCTTCCAACTACCGTCCTCTTGATCTGACTTCAACTGTTTCCAAAGTCCATGAATGTCTTCTCAATTCCCATTTTCTCAAGCATCTTGAATCTCACAGTCTTCTATCTGACCAATAGGGCTTTTACAAGGCAAGATCTACAGGTGACATCCTTTCTTACATTACAAATGTCTGGGCCTCTTCTTTGAGAGACGATGGGGAATCCTTTGTTGTCGGCCTTGATATCTCAAAAGCCTTTGACAGTGATTGGCATCGGGGTCTGATATCCAAGCTTCCCTCTTTCGGCTTTCCTCCTTCACTCTGCTCTCTCATATCGAGCTTTCTCTCCGACCGCTCTATCTCCGTAATAATTGATGGTAATTGTTGAAGAAAACCCTCTCCCCTATCAACAGCGGTGTCCCTCATGGTTCCATTCTATCTCCAACACTCTTCCTTCTTTTTATCAATGACCTTCTTTCTTCCACAAATAACCAAATGCACTCGTATGCTGATGACTCAACATTCCATTCCTCCATGTCTTTCTCATCTGCCCCATCTTCCCTCACTCGATCAACATCTCGTTTCATCACAGCCACCTCTTTAAATTTGGATTTGGACAAGATCTCCCAGTGGGGGCAAATGTAATCAAGTTAAGTTTAATGCTTCAAGAACTCAATTTATTCTCATCTCCCTCTCTACTCTCCAATCTCCTTTGGAAGCTCCACAATTACACCATGTGATACAATAAACCTACTCGGCATTACTCCAACATCAAATTTATCCTGAAATCCACACATTACACAAATAGCGAAGTCTGCCTCGAAGAAATTTGGAATCCTGTTCAGATGTCGAAGATTCTTCTCCTCTGAACAGTTGCTCTGACTATATAAAGGATTGAAGTATAGAGTACTGCTCTCACATCTGGGGAGGTTCCAGCTCCACATACTTGCTGGACAAAATTGAATCCAAAGTTATTCGACTTGTCAACTCCACCAATGTCAACTCTCAAAACTCGACCCGCTGAAATTATCCCACAGAGTGGGCTCTCTTTCTCTTTTATCCAGATATTACTTTAGTTTCTGCTTGCAAGAACTTGCTGCTTGTGTACCTCCACTATTAGCGAGACCAAGGAATACTTGACAAGCCACTACATCAAGTGATTATTGTGTGGCCATTGGCAACTCAAGGGTGGGCCATTGCGATGTTTGTTTCTTCCCCTCCACTGCCAAACTCTGGAACTCTTTACCTTATCATGTTTTTCCAAACACTTATGACCTTCCCCTTTTCAAAAATCAGATCTTTTACTTCCTCAAACACTCTGAGACTATTCTCTCTTTCTTTACTTTTCTATCATTGCAGTTACTTTATTTAAGGCTTGGCCTCAATGAGGACTTTTTTTGGCCTCAACTTTTTATTTCATTGTGTTGTGTCATGATCCGTTTGGTGCACTAATTTTAGCTCTTCCACAGCCTCGACGATGTATATAAGAAAAAATACACGAGAAGGGGATTCTTCGACGTCACCAGATATGCCTCCACCCACATTATTACATCATTATACAAACTTGTACCAAGTTTGATTTAAATCCCCACACCCAGATTCAAAATGTTAAATTATTCTGGCTGCCAGACCATACGTCCGATCTGGTTGAAACTTAAAACATATTCTCCATGACTACTCGATCATAATCATGACGTTTCACATTGATTGATGAAGCGGTTGAAGAGAAAGACTCTAAAAAATATTTTAGTTGAATCAAATCTGGCTGCCAGATCATGTGACCGATTAATTATTCGTGAACACCTTGGTATCGTCAAGGCTTGGGGAATATGTGGGTGAAGTTTCCCCTCGATATATAAAGCCATTCTGGAGAAGATTTTTGAAGGTTTATTCTTCAAAAAAAATCATAGCTGCCAATACATGGGACATATGACGTCATAGGTGGAGAACTTTTTGTTCCTCATGGATAGGCGATCATAACTGCAAAGTTTCAGCTCGATCTGTTCAGCCATTTCGGACAAGAAGATTTTTGAAGGTTATGTTGAAAAAATATGGCTTTCCCATATCTCGGACCAATTACTGATTGGATAAAGCATTCGACATATGCAACTATGACGTAATAATAATTATGACGTCATAACTATGACATTAAAAAAAATCACTTATTTTGATTGCGGAGTACTTGAAATGTGTCAAGTTTCATTTTTTTTCCATGGAGTGGTTTTGGAGATACAGACGTCTAAAAATTTTCCTTTTTCCAACATAGCTGTTAAGCATCATCAAAACATTCTAAATAAGTAGCCTCACCGATGGTGAAGTCTCGTGTCAATTGGATAATCAGTTTGAGAGAAAACAGAGAAAATTAGCACGGGCGGACGTACTTACATACATATGGACGGACAACCAGAAAACATAATGCCTCCAGCGACTTCAACAGTGGAAGTTCTTCAACAACTTCAACAGACTTCAACAACTCTAAAAAGGGTCCACAGTCTACTAGATATGACGTGTAACTTCAGCAAGTGCAACTTGTGGTTGCACGATCCTGTAAACCTTAGACAAGGAAATTAGGCCATTTGGGCCATCAGTGCAGTGTTGCACTCATGAGTTAACGTTTGCTGAAGCTCTAAACAACATTCTTGATGTAATACTAAAGCCTAAATAACCCAATTTTGAACGTGTGACCCAATTCGGTTGTCCATTCAAACAGTGTTTTTGCTCTTTTGGTGTTATTATATAGTTTGAGTAATCCAATATAAAACTGGAAAGGCACTCGGTGGAGTAGAGTGCATACCTCCGCCATGCAATGCCTGATTCTGCAGAACATATCAGGCCAAATAATTTTTGGAAATATCATGCTATATATCATTTTTTGCACTATGTCTCAATGGTGAAGAATCACTTAAAATAAATAAAAAAAATTCGCAGCCAGAATCAGATTCAGATCTTCACCAAATTCTAATAAATTCTTCCTTGCCACACACCCAGTGTGTCCACCAAGTTTCGTCCGGATCCATCAACAACTTTTTGAGATATCGTGCTATACATAGTTTTGGCACGATCTCTCAATGGTGAAGAATCACTTAAAAATTCCAGTATTCGGATCTGGATCTGGATCTTCATCAAAATCTAATCAGTTCGTCCTTGTCATACACCGAACCTGTCCATAAAATTTATTCTGAATCGGTCCACAACTTTTTTGAGATATTCTGCACACAGACACACAAACAAACAAACAGACAAACACACAGAAAGGGGTGAAAACATAACCTCCTTCACCTTCAGTGGCGGAGGTAATTATGGACTGCAATGACAAACATGTGTGTATGTATACACAGTTGCAAGTGAAATATAATTGAAACAGATGGAAAGGGTTGAACAGAGCAGCGCCATATCAAAGTTACAAATTGTAAAATCATCTTGTATAAAGTTCGTCACGAACAACAGTAAATTGTACAACCACTTATGGAGATTGTTCTGGACAATCGGTGTCTGTGTTGAGCATGTAGTGGAAATGGTTTTCTGAATATACGCATACACACTCACACACAAGAGCATGACCAAAACGTCAGTCTTTTCACTTCTATTATCATGCTTCTGCATTTGCCTTTCAAAAAATTTAAGTGCTCAAGGGGCAGCAACAAAATGGCTGAAAAGCACAAAATACCACCATGGAAAAAGGTCCCTTTTGATGTTTGTCACAAGGTGCTTTTAAGAGAAGAACAAATTTTAATTGTTTTTGTGCCGAGCTGCTTTCCCGTCATAAGTGCTCCATTATTATCCAGGCCCACGCCTGATAATCTAACAGCATGTTCGTCCACATAATGTAAAATTTCCATTTTAAAACAAATATGCCTCGTGTGAAAGGCAGAGCAATTCCGCTTGCTGAGATAAACGCGATTAACTGCGCCGTTTCGTTCTCCTCCGTGCTGAGAAGAAAATCAACTTTCCTTCCAAAGATGATGCCCCGTCCCGTAATGTCTCTACTTTGCCAAGACTTTTACCCCTAACCCCCTTCTTCTTATACCATAACCATCTATTCCCCTCCCGTCACTCCCTTCGTTCATCCCATTGACACCTGTAGTGATGTTCCCTTTTAGGACAAAAATAAATAAACTTTTGATCAAAATTTGTTTTTGTTTTTTAGATAAACCAGGACAAAAAGAAAACTCACTCACAGTTAAAACGCAATGACGTGAAATCAAATGAAATCCAGTTGATGAAAAATGGTTGTCTGGACATGGAGGCCTCATGACGGCGTCGGATGGAAACAAAGAAAGTGTTTGTTCGTTTTCATTGCGGTTGCTCAGCCAAGCATAACAAAATCCACTTCCCTGAATGGTTGTGGTGGTGTGAAATCAAAGTTGCTAATAAATATTGACTTGCTATTTGACTCCTCAAATAAATGAAAACGTCCGGAATGGAAAGGATACCTCGCTGAGCTAAAATGTGCCATGAGACGAGCTCAGGTGGTACCTCTGTATCCTCAACGCCCATTGGCTCTCTCAATAACTCCACAGATTGGCCAAATATATTCATACGAGTTTCTTTCTACTCATGGCCTGATTATAGCTTTCAGGAAATGTAAAGAAAAGTAACGAGTCATGACCACGCAGTCTGGCATTGTGCCTTGCTCTCCAAATTGTCTGCCTATGCCATCCAAGGCCAACTCCACACGTGGCTTACTGACTTCCTCGATGCTCATAGCCAACATGTGGCACTCAACAGAATACTTTCATCTCCTCTTACTGTCAAGGCTGGAGTGCTCCAAAACAGTGTTCTGGATTCAGTCCTATTCCTGATCATCATCTCTCTCAATCTCTGGAAAATCCTCTTTATATATTTGCTGATGACTCTGTAGTGACATCCCTCATCCTTCAGAAAGGCAGACATCCCTCTCTTCAGACCTTGAAAAACAACATTCACAAGCTGGTCAAACACTTGAAACATGTCTTTCAATCCTGACAAATCTCACACTCTTACTATCTCTCTCTGAAAGGACTGTCTGGAAAACCCCCTCCCCCCTCCCCCATCTACTTTCTTCACAATCCTCTTGAGATTCAGTCACTCAAAATCCTGGCTCTCATGATCAGCCACAATCTTTTGTGAGTAAGTCACATTTTAATGTTGGTTTCAAAAGTCAGCCACCAACTGGGCATCTTCTGTTGTACAAAGTCCTTCTTTGGCACACCTGAACTCCTGTCCACCTACAAGGCCTTCATCTGCAGCTTGATGGAGTACTGCACTCCTCTCTGGGCTGACTCCCCCTGCCTCACATCTTGCTCAACCTGATGCTGTAGAAACCAAGGACTTTAAGATCAATGGCATATCACGTGCTGAAACTAAGTCCATGGGCTTATCACTTATTCATCACAGACAGGTCAGTTGTCTCTCTGTCTGCTACCACCTCCTTTCCGGTCTTGCATCCTCTGCTCTTTCTTTGATTTGCCCCCCCCACCCAGGTTGCTGCATGGCTCACATGGTCAATCATCAACCCCCTTCTGATAAAACTACCTAAATCCAAGATCACTACTAACCTCCACTCATTTGTTCCGCTTTATTTCCCACCTGTGGAATCAACTTCCACATCCTCTTCAATCTCATTCTTCCCTCCAGGTATTCAAGACTGCTGTTCACAACCATCTCAGATCGTCCCCAATCCAAAACCATGATCTTTTATACCCTCGTTAACCAAATTCAATCCCTCCGAAGCTTCCAGTTTTTCCTCCTTGGAATTTCCTTCTCCGTGCATGCGTGTTTTGCGTCCTGTTTTTGTCCGTTATCTCCTGATCCATTCAGTGTGCTATCTCTTCCACGAGCCTCGACTCTGTATCCAAAAAAAAAACAACTTCAAATTGGAATATTCAATTCGATTATGTTTCTGATTTCTCCCCAACCAGCCAACACACCTGGGGTATGTTCAGTTACCAAGCAGCGAGCTCGCGCTTGCCAAGACAGCCGTTCCTTATCAACGGTTTCAAATTGAGTGCTGAAGCCTCTTGGCAGGCACTCGACAATAAACATGGAAAATGAACACACCCCTGCCTGCTCCATCAGTTCCTGCAGGTGTTTTGCAGTTTTGTGGACTCCAGCAGATAGTTGCACAAATAAAATCCTTAACCCTTCAACTGCAAACAGAGCAATATTATTCCCAACCTACGATTCAACACAATCCTCACGAGAAGGGCACTCGGAAGAGTGCATACCTCTGCCACTTAATGCCTGATCCACGAAAACATATCGGGCTCAATACGTTTTTGATATATCATGATATACATAGTTTTTGTCCCTTTCCATCAATGGTGAAGAATCACTTTAGTAATTAAATAATTATCGTATCCAGATCCAGATTCGGATCTTCACAAAAATCAAATCAATTTGTCGTGGTCACGCACCCAACGTGTCCACCAAGTTTCGTCCGAATCCATCCACAGCTTTTTGAGAATATCGTGCTATATATCGTTTTTATGCCTGATGTTGGCTTAATGGTAAGGGTGGTGGGCTTGGGATCCGAGTGATTCTGAGTTCAAACCCAGTTGGCTGTCGAATTAATACTAGGTGGGGTTGACTCTGCCTGTCATCCTTCTGAGGGTGGCAAAATGAGTGCCAGCATGCTGGGATCCTTTGTCTGAGTGGTGACACCGTCAAGGACTGTGCTCAATTGCCAAGGAGACTGCTTTGGCAGCACCAACGGTCTGCACAGAGTATGGTCCCGATGGATGGATATCGTTTATGACCCTATTTCTCAATGGCGAAGAATCACTTTAAAATTCTAGTAGTTGGATCTGGATCCGAATATTCACCTAACTCTAATCAGTTCATCCGTGTCACACACTCAAACTGCCCACCAAATTTCATCCGGGTCCGTCCACAATTCTGAGATATCTGGCAGACAGAGAGACAAAAAGACAGAGAGGGGGTGAAAACATCATCAGCAAGGTTATGGAATCCATCATCGCTGCAGATATTAAATCCTTCCTCTTCTCCAATGGTTTGATTTTCGATCATCAATTTGGTTTCAGACCAGGTCACTCTACTCTGGATATGCTGATTCTGCTCTCCCAACAATGGATGGAGGTCCTCAATGCCGGACATGAAATCAGAGCCATATCCCGAGACATATCACGTGCTTTTGACACAGTCTGGCACCCTGCCCTGCTCACCAAACTCTCTTCATATGGTATCCAAGACCATCTCTACTCATAGAACACAGACTTCCTCTCCTGTCGCAGTCACCGTGTGGCCCTAAATAGAGTTCTCTCATCCCCTCTTCCTGTCCAGGCTGGAATTCCTCAAGGTAGCGTTCTGGGCCCTGTTCTTTTTCTGGTTTTCATCTATGATCTCTCCGACTCTCTGGAAAATCCTCTTTATCTCTTTGTTGATGACTCCACCCTCTGCCGTACCATCAGTCATCCCTCAAACTGCCAAGCAGAAGCTTATTCACTCTGCAAATCTGGGTAAATTCACAAAATGACCCAACACGTGGAACATGTCTTTCAATCCGGACAAATCTCACACTCTTACTATGTCTGTCCAAAAGGACCGTTTGGAACCCCCCCCCCCCCCCGCCCATCTACTTTCTCAACAATCCTCTGGAAGAAGTCCTTTCTTTCAAGCTTCTGGGTCTCACTATCTGCCATGATCTTTCCTGGGAAAGCAACATTTCCAACCAGCCCTCCAAAGCCAGTACCCGACTGGGAATCCTCTGTCATGCAAAGTCTTTCCTCAGCCCACCTGAGCTCCTGACCACATACAAAGCTTTGGTCCACAGCTTGATGGAGTACTGCTCTCCCCTCTGGGCTGGTGCCCCTGCTTCCCACCTTTCTCGGCTTCACGCTGTAGAAACCAAGGCATTTCGGATCATTGGCATCTCCTGTGATGAGGCTGAGTCTTTGGGCCTCTCACTCTCTCACCATAGGTTGGTCGGTGGTTTTTCTGTCTTCTACCATCTCCTCTCCCGTCTCCCCCCCCCCTGCTCTCTCTGCAATTTGTCCCCACCACATATCCGCAGGTCGCTCAAGGTCCACTAACAACCCCCTTCTGGTAAAACTACCAAAATCACCAATCACTGCTCACCTTCACTCTTTCATTCCTCTTTTTTTCCCACCTTTGGCATAAACTCCCTCACTCTATTCATTCCCATTCTTCCCTCCAGACCTTCAAAACAGCTGCTCACCACCCCCATCCAAATCCTCGATCTTTTCTATCCCCGATAATCCACCCAAGCCCACCTCCTTCAAATTCCCTGCTTTCCTTCCTGAAAGTCCCTGTAATGTCTCTTCTATTCCCCACGTTCCCCGTCCCATCCCTCTCCCTTCCACAGATCTAATGTCTCTGTTCCCCACTGTTTTGTCCTTCTCACTCCCGCCCCTCTTGCCTCATGCCCCCTCGCTGTGTGTTGTGTGTTTGCTCTCATACGAGCCTCGACGAGGTATACAAAAAAAGAAAGAAAAAAATCAAAACATAACCTCCTTCACCTTCTGTAGCGGAGGTAAAAATAGTGGGAAACGTTATGGACATCAGAGGAGGTCATTTGGCCCATCGCATATGTGCTGTATGTACATCCCATTAATATCATCAATTCATTTTATATCGTTGTAGATGGCTGTACTACATTGTGGAGAAAATACTTGTCACATCTAATAGCACAATGGAAAATGTTTGTTTGTTTTGTTTTTTTTGAATCAACATTTTAATGTTTAACACCAAATGCAAGCTGTGGAAGCACTGGCAAGGCATGGGAAGGCTTAATAGAAAGTTGGAGGTGGATGAAAGTTCGCAAAGTTTTTGTTTGTCGATCAACGTCTGATTTAGATCATTTTATCGACAGAAAAACTCTTTACCTTCACCACCGAAGGTAGGTGGAGGTTGTGTTTTCATCCCTGTATGTCTGGCTGTCTGTGTCTGTTTGGTGGACAGGTTGAGTGTGTGACAAGGAAGAATTGATTCCATTTCGATGAGGATCCGGATCAAGATCCAATAACTTTTTTAGGGATTCTTCACCATTGAGTGATCAGGCTAAAATAAAACGATATACAACACGAAATCTCAAAACGTTGTGGACGGATTCGGACGAACCCGGCAGACAGGTTGTGTGTACGACAGTATGAATCCATTCGATTTTGCTGAAGATCCGAATCCGGAAAAGAGGATTAAAAAAAAAATTCCAAATGATTCTTCACCATTAAGAGATAGAGCCAAAAACGATGTATTACATGATATCTCAAAAAGAAATGTGGACGGATTATGACAAGACTTGGGTGGATGAGTTGTGTAGGTGACAAGAACAAGCCGATGAGATTTTGGAGGTCTGGATCCAGATCGAGCCCATCAGTGGGATACAAAACATAAACCGTTCAGCCTGGAGAAGGTATGCGCTCCACCGAGTGCCATTCGAGCTCCGTCAAGGGTGTGAATTTATCGGTAGCTCGCTACCTGGGCCTCCAGGTATTTTGAAGTTTGGCAAATAACCCTGTACCACGTGGTTGAATTATTGACGATTCACGGTCCTGTAAGGGAACCGTACCTTCGGAGTTATCCGAGGGTAACGATCTGAATTCCGGGTGTTTGTTGGAGTCGACTCTGCTGCTCCAACTAGCGGTCGTGCTCGCAGCCGATACCCGGCCCACAACAGTATAACATGATATCTCAAAAATAAATGTGGATGGATTATGACAAGACTTGGGTGGATGAGTTGGGTAGGTGACAAGAACAAGCCGATGAGATTTTGGAGGTCTGGATCCAGATCGGGCCCATCAGTGGGATACAAAACATAAACCGTTCAGCCTGGAGAAGGTATGCACTCTACCTAGTGTCGTTCAAGTTTTTTCCTGCGATCGTCAATGGTGTTCAAGTAATCAAGGTGTGGTGATGATGTTGCGGTATCTGTCTAGTTACCTGGGGATCCCACTCACTCTCTCCAGAGATTTCTAAACATCCAAACATGTGCGCTGAGAGTCAAAGATATATCATTTGCGGGGAGATGTGGTTGCAAGGTTTGAACGAGTTTTCCAACAAAGTGGGATGGAAAAATGTCTATTTATCGACCCTTTTGAGCTCAGCTCGACGTCAAATGCACGTACGAGCATGACGGGTTATCCTGTGCGTGTGTGAGTTCCCCTTTTTCCATTAACCAGACTTGGCGGTATAATGGCAAGATCGTCTGCTCTGAGTCTGGGAGGATGTCGGCGGTTCGAACCCGACCCCGGCAGAGTCAAACCAAAGACGTGATTGCTTCCTTGCTTGATGCTCTGCATTTAAAAGGAATAGAGCACGGACAAACAACCATAGGTTGGCAACCATTGTGCAGGCTTGATGGGCCTCCTCCTTGTGCTCTCCAGTGTTGAATTTCCATGGAAGTGAACTCTTACCATTGCAAAGACACGGCGGAGCGGTAGAACAACACCCGGGATGTCTATCCCTGCGTGTTAATTCGCCATGACAAAGAATTTCCGAGCGTTGTCGAACCGTGTTGCGAGCAAACCTCATCTCGTGCATTTGGTTGTGGCCTGGAGCCGAGGTATGCACCGAAAGGGCACGGGTACCATCCGTGGTTAATTAATTTGAGTGTGCATAAACTATCTGGCGAATCATTGGCGAATACAAAGGGAAATTTTTGTGGTGTTTCACGGAGTGGTGACCTTGTAAACTAGGTACTTGTAAACAATCGGCAATGTGGTGGACCTGTCAGGATCACTGACTTTTACATCTCCTTTTGCACAAGGACTGTGCGTGCCCCGTGTGTAAAATCAACAACCCGTGTGGTGCGGTTCACTCAACGGAGGATGCGTTCACATCACAAGGTGAACGCGTCGAACGGGATGATGCCTGGAAAGTAAAGCCTTTTTGCATTACCAAAGATCGAAACCATATTGGCTACGATACCAAAAGAGCTTTTTCCATTGACCTGTTTGGGTCTCGCGGGAGTGCGGCTCTGCGGTGGGCATCTCCCCGGAAACTGGCACATTCCAACAAAACTTAGGCTCAATCAAAAGTTGAGAATTTATTCAGGGTAATGGCGACAGCTCGTCTACTCTTTCGTAACAGACACCATGCGATCTTTAACGACCAACAACTAATTCTGGCAGATGGGGATGCCCAGTTTAATGTCCATCCGAGGGAGGGTATACACTTTGATGAATCACCCTGCCCGTGAAACACCGGGATGGCAGTTTGTGGCTGGGCAGGATTCAAACCCAATGCTGATTCTAGACCTTTAAAGACTGTTTCACAACCGTTTTTGGTTATCTTTAAGGACCGATTTTGGTTATGTCCATATACAGGTTTCAGAAGGTGGAACGGATCACTCCCAGGCCTCGAAGTATCCACCGTCGTGTGTGTGTGTGCGTGCGTGCGTGCGTGCGCATGTGTCATGAATTGGTATCTACACATGCGAGTTTCAGAATGTGGAATGGAGTCCTCCAAGGGTGGGCTCAAATTATCCACCTTCATTTTGGCAAGGGATCACAATTCACGGACCAAGCTGTGAAGTTTTCTGTTTTCATTGTTTTGTGCCGAGGGCTCTCTTCCGGATCGTTACTGAGCCCAGGATGGCTTCCAACTTTAGTTTGTTTGAAGTGATATTCCCAGGGATCGTTTTCAACATCTCTGTGAGGTTCTTCGTCATCACTGGTACAACTTTGGCATTCTTCAGCTTCCATGTTCTTTTCATTTCATGCTTGTGATCTTGGTATTAGGCCATTTTCTTGATTTCTGCATCGTTTGTCCAAAATCACTGTTATTAACTCCTCAATTCGCAATGCCTTCTTCTCTTTTTTTTGCACCGAAGGATGATATCTGGTTGCAATGCTTTATTTTCGATGTTCAGGCCTGATGGGATCATAAGGTCATACGCGAGCGATACTTCAATGTTTTCAGTCATTGCTTTCGGTTCATTTTCCCCACAAATTTTCTGTAACTGGAATGTGAAAGTTTTTGCAGATGTGCCAGTGGATTATTATACAAACTGTGTTGTGTCGTTGTGTGTACAGCTGTTCTGACATGTTATTCTTTCGCGTTCAGTCATAAAGCGTCACATATCATTCTCTTTGCTGAACCCACCTCCACCCCTCACCTGTCTTTTATTTTATTTTTCATCCTCCCTCCACCCTTTCTCTCTCACTCTGTCCTCTCCTCGCTCCCCACTCTTAATAAAATGCAGCACGCACCCTCCCTCCGTGAATAGCAATATTTGGTGAGTTGTTGCTCTCCCCACCACCCACCTAGCTCCCCCTTCTTCATCCTCTCTGCCTGCCCTACCCCCTCACACCTTACACCTGCCTCCTCTCTCTCCCCCCTCCCTCTTTCTCCCCCTCCCCCTTTATTGTCCCCATCAGCGAAGTGACGGGTTGTATTTGCCAGTTATTAATATTAGAGTTCCAAGGCTTCTAAGCTGGAAAACCTATTGTTTTTGTTCAGACGAGCAAAAACGCCCAAGGCCGTTGAAGACCAATGAAAATTTGGTCCAATGTACCTCCGAGCAAGTCAAAATGTGTGCAGGAGGGGAGATGGACAAGAGCACAGGATAAACTAGAAGGGCACTCGGTAGAGCGCATACCTCCGCCACGTAATGCCTGATCCACGAGAACATATCGGGCCCAATAGATTTTTGAAATATCATGCTATACAGCACCATATCGTTTTTGGCCCCGTCTCTCAAGGGTGAAGAATCACTTAAAAAAATCCGAGTACGTAGCTGGATCCGGATCATGATCTTCACCAAAATCTAAATCAGTTCGTCTTTGTCACACACCCAACCTGTCCACGAAATTTCATCTGGATCCATGCACAGCTTTTTGAGATACCCTGCACACAAACAAGCAGACAGACAGACAGACAGACAGAAAGGTGTGAAAACATAACCTCCTTCACCTTCGGTGGTGGAGGTAACAAGATTCAAAGCGAAGACTTATCGGTGCAAGCACACGCAATCTTGATGAGTACGGCGGACAAGATTGATGAAAGGGATTAGAAAAGCTCACATTAAACAAAGTACGAGCCTGAAACATTCAGGATTAAAAGCCTTTACAACCAATGATACAGAACTAATATCCAATGAAGGGCCATATATCTTTATAGTGGTGATGAAGATTAAGCGTCAAGGATCAGTTTTTATGTGTCAACGAGGAATTTCGTTGCAACATTCATCCAATAAGTCGGTATACATATTACGTATGCAAAAGGGTGTAATGTTTGACCTTTACAAACAAAACAATTGCAGAATCGTAATTGAACCAAATTATTATTTTGTGGCAACACGGTTGTTCCTACACATAGCCCAGCGCTTCGTTTGATTTTTGCTCGAATTAGGGAAGTCCATATAACTGCCGATCAGACTCGGTGGTTGTCATGGTTATCAGGGATAATTGCAGCATTGTCATCTTTCACAAACGTCTGTCTTTGGGCCAGTACCGTGGTCAAATTCCAGAATCCCTACACGAGTCGAATGAGAAATCGATGATCTCTCCCACCCACCAGCCCCCGATTCGGACCCTTGCTGATGTATAAATACAACAACAGTTCCAAAGAATCCTATGCTTTCAACAGACTTCGATTGTCATTATGAGTCATTAAACACAGATCAGAAATTGCTTGCTTGCTTGCAATTAATCCCTTAACCCACTGCAGGAAGAAAGCCTTTCGTCTCGAAGGAAAAAAGGATTTGCAACAACCATCCGTCTGCGCTCGCCCGCCGCATAAAATTTCTGGACCCGTTTAAATCGAGGGGCCCGAGATAACAATATTGCAATGCAAAGGGGACATTCAGCATGTTCGTGCCGGGGCATGCTTTGGCGTAATGGAGCAGCGCACCAGAAATAGGAAATGAAAAAGAACCACGGTGACTGATCGATGAGCCCGGCACGTGATCAAAGACCCCGACGATAACATTTAATCCCATGAATCTCAAAAAGGCGGGAATGCTTCACTTCCGCCACGTGCAACGTTGCCATGTGCCCCACGCGGCACCGTTATCCAACGGACGCGTGAGCTCGTCAAACGATTTTCTCGGCAGCACGTCTCACCCAATTAAGCTTGGGACCGTGTTTCGTGGAATTCAAATGAGGATGAAGTCACGACGAGACACCCGCTGCGACAGGCGGATTAAAGCAGGTTTATTATTATTATTATTATTATTATTGTTATTATTATTATTAATTATTATTATTATTATTTCTCGAACACCGTGCGATGGCAAATGTAGTTGAATCCACGAGACAGCTCGTCTGTCTGCACGTGCAGACACAGCAAGGCAGTCTCGGATATGATACTCACTCAGCATTATATTCAACGCTGATCTCCAACCGTCCACGTACGCTTCTCTCCCATCTCAGTCTCGTGTTACCCTGACGACTCGGGTGGTGCACAGTTAACATTTAGACTCGTTCGTCGTCCGAGAGACTGAGGATAAGGCACATGGCTGCATGTAGCATCATTTGTTTGCGGGGAAGGGGCTGCTGCTGTACCTCTGATGCAGTGCCGCCATTGCAGGTTAGAGCAGGAATTTGGAATTTGTTCAGAGTGCCGGCAATATCTCACCGACATACTCTTTGCGGAGGACATCGTGGGATCTTTATGGTCCACCACCTAATGCGAGCAGAGTCATCGCCCAGTTTAACGTCCATCCGGAGGGAAGGACGGCACATACACATTTGCTGCCTCGTCCTGCCTGTGAAACAACAGCATGAGAGTTTATAGTTGGGTTGAGATTCAAACCTGGGCTAGCCAGCTCACAGGTGAATGTGTTCCAGTAACTGTCTCCTTGTGAAAATCACGAAATCCAGGCTTATTGCTCCAGTCAACTGAATATGACTGTCTGTTGAATCACACTCAAATCCAGGGATCAATGATGGCAGTATACAACCGAAAGTCATCCTCCATCCCGAACAATGACCTTTTCTACACCAGTTAACCTACCCTTAGCTCTTCCCATCTATATGAGCACATTGCAACATTTCCTTCCCTCTTCTCTCCACTACTCCTGTCAACTTATTCACTCATATCAAGGTGTTGTCCCACGACCCACGTTTTCAGTATGCCACCCTTCCACCCTCCACACCTAGCTCTGACATGAGCCTACACTTTGTTTACAAACAATCGTATCACCAGTCGCCGGTGGAAGTAAAATCTCCACTATAAACATAACGACACTTCAACTGAAATTCACGCCAAGAATGCTTCTTATTCTTCTTCTTTTCCGTCTTCATTCGTGTGCAGCACATGGCTGCTGGGCTGCATCATTGGCTGGGGGTGCAGCTGTGCTGCTGATGCAATTCCCTCTGTAGGTCAGAGCAGGAATTTGTAATTTATTCAGGGTACTGGCGATAGCTTGCCTACTCTTCACGGACACCTTGGGAAATTTAACATCCACCAACTAATTCTGGCAGATGGGATGGCACACACAATGATGAGTCACCCCCAAGAGGGCTCAAGGACTGGTTTCACAAAATATGCCACACTGCTTCTTAATATCTGGGCCTGCATCTGTCAGACCCATACATGTCTGGAAGACGAATTGTTTTTGGATTTAATGCGGTTGGGATGAAATTATTTTCATTAGGAATGTGCGTGATCGAATGTGAAACTTGCTGTACGATTGGTCGATCCAAATACATCACATGAGCAAAAGCCCATGGTAAAAATACCACGAAATAAAAAAAAGATTAAAAAAATAAATAAATAAAAGGAAGCCTTATATTCTTGCAATAGTATAAAGAGCTCAAAAATGGGAGGTTATAAATTTCTTAACAGGAAAGAAAAAACATTTTCAGGAATAATCTGGGCAGCAGTCTGTTGCCTACACACTGCCCAGGTTCAACTTTTTCATTGGGAAAAAAATAAAATAATAATAAAAATTACACCCATGTCTGAAAGAAGCGGTTCAATATAGCATTTTTAATATGAAATAGGCAAAGCCTATAAACAGATGAAACCCATTAGAATTACCCTTGAGAACCCTTTATAATTACCCTTTAGAACCCTCTAGAATAAAACACAGTGGGTTAAAAAGGTTCCTGTTTTTCATTTTGACGGAAGGATGGAAAGAAAGGCATACCCAGGTATGGAGCAGCCTCACTGCTTAAAAATTATTATTTTATGGAGGTTTGGATTAATTTAAAGCAACTTTTACTGAATATTTTTTTTCTCCCCAAGAAGTATTTCCATGTTTCAGTGTGGGACAAATAGACAGACAAAATCAGCACGAATATACAGTGTGTGTGTGTGTGTGTGTGTGTGTGTGTGTGTGTGTGTGTGTGTGTGTGTGTGTGTGTGTGTGTGTGTGTGTGTGTGTGTGTGTGTGTGTGTGTGTGTGTGTGTGTGTGTGTGTGTGTGTGTGTGTGTGTGTGTGTGTGTGTGTATACGTATAAAAAATACGTATATATAAAAAATACGTAAAAAATACGTATATGTGTATACGTATATATATGTAGTTATGTTTGTTCGGTTGATGGAGGAGTTTCAGAGTAAAGCTAGGATTGTATATAGTAGTATGGTCCATGGATGAGCAGGAGACATCTCAATGTAATTGAAGGAGAGAAACTGTCAGGTTAAGTTGTGACATGTCACCAGACAGGGAAAAGGGGTGTGGGGTTTGGTGCTGTGTTAATTAGGTAGGGTTTAAGGCTAATTTCTCCCAGTGAGTGATTGCCCCCTGTGACCTTTTCCTATGTTTTTGCATTTACAAGACCGGCGATAAAAAGGAATCACTTCCTTAAAACAACAACAACCGAGCTGAATGTTCCAAGCAGGCAAAAACTCCGCCTTTAGGAATGACATCTAGCAAACCACATCCCTGGGGTAGATGATGGGTGGACGTGACATCAGAAGGTTCGGGGGAGAGGACAGTTGTTTGAGATATGCAATTGGATGCAAAAGGATCGAGCTCGCTGGCATTACCTCGACACGGTGAAGAAGGCTGCATGATTCTCATGTTCGTGCTGAGGCAAATTTGTTCGTGCACTGGAGCAAAACGCTAGCCATTGACTGTTTGGCTGAGTCGTGAAGCATGTTCATTTCTGAAGAGGGAAGAAGAGCGTGTCTCGCAGCCTTATCATGGGGCCTCAGAAATCATCTCGTCGTATGGTCGAGGAGGAAGGTGGGTGATCGTTGTGAATGGAACTGGTGCAAGAGAGGAACGGTTGGCATATTCGCTCGTGAAAAAAAAAAACTGTGCGGCGGTTTCTGGGCCCTTAGCATTAGAATATCATCCGCGTGGAGGACCTTCCATGTGTGACTGCAGAGTGTGGCTTCATGCCATTTTGCAGCTTCCCACACAGGACGGCGTGGTTCAATCATCAAGTTCTAAAGGACCATATTTGTACAAAGCGAAGTGCCGGAATAAAGAGAGGGATTTTTCTTTTGTTTTATCTTTTCCCCTCTCCGTTTTTGTAACTGTGTGTTGAGGCGCCTCGACTTTAGGCTGCAAATTACTTCACGTTTTCTCACCATGTTTGATTTATTTCCGTCATAAATATTTGATTTATGTCCATTAAATGCCTATTTTTAAAGATTGCTTGTGTCTGTCTATTCGTTGTGGGTTCGAGTAAAAACCCTTGTCCTCCGTCCGGGTGAACGCGTCTGGGACGTGCCTTTGCCGCCATCCCGACGCACGTGCGCTATAATCTCCATAGATCACGTGTTTGCCTCCAGGGTAGAATATATATATATATATATATATATATATATATATATATATATATATATATATATATATATATATATATATATGTATATATATTGTTACGGATCCAGAAACCATATGCATTCAAATATACAGATGTCCCAAGAGTCAGTTATTCGTGTGAGACAGGTCCCTTCCTTTTGTCTTGTGGGAGAATCAAAGCTGTGCGTTGCGATGTCCTTTTAGGTGGGTTATTACATCTAACGACCATCCAACAAACCATCCAACAAACCACCCTACAAACCATCCAACAAACCACCCAACAAACCACACAACAAACCACCCAACAAACCCTCCAACGATCATCCAACAGACCATCCAACAACTAACCACGGTACCTTCCAGTGCTCGCAACCCTTGCTTCGCTGGCCACAGCATACGGGGCAAAAACGTCCAGTCCGCCGTTCCTTTGCGCTTCTACAAACGTTCCTTTTCAACGTTGGATCTTCCCCTTGATGAGTCCACTCGTGTGGAGGGGGAGGGCTACCGGTTTGGCCAAGGATCCGCCCAGAAAGGGCGGACCCCATGAAGACCCTTTCCAATCGGGGTGGACGTTGACGTCTGGTTCACCGAGCCCCCGCCCCGTTTGGGGAGGTCCATAAAAATACGACGCGATCCTCAGAGAGCAAGTTTTTTGGAGGAGTTGAGTTGGCTGGTGTGCGTCGTGCAGTTTGAGCTGGAGTCTGGGGCGTTCGAGTGGAGTTCTGCATTTGGCTGGCGTTGGTTGGAGTTTGCCTGGGTCCCGTCTGCGACCCTGATCTCCGCCCTGGGACTCCGACTGCTCCGCTCAGGTTCCTCCACGGGCACGAGCCCCACGCGTGTGACTGCGGGCTGAGCTGCACGGCCATTAGCAGGTGTAAGACCGTGGAGCACCCCTCCCTTCAACGTGCAGGTACCCAAGCGAACTGCGACCCACAGCTAGTCTCTCCCACTCTGGCTGCGGGGGTCTTTTAATAAATCATCTGAGTGTGTGGGCCCGTCTTGCAAGTAGAAACTGTGTTAGTGTTTTTGAACATTCTAAATTCTTGCTTGGATATTCCACGATTAGTCTTGCTCTGTGTCTTCTTTATTGAAAATAAATTACTGGAGAAATGTTCCCAGTTCGTTTCCGTCCTTTCTTTCATTGGTCCAGCATGGTTGAGATCTGAGTTTTAGCCGGGATTTTATACCCGATAATCCGTTCATTCTAGCCAGCATGGCTTTGGCAGTTCCGCTCGACTGCACCCGAACAGGAGTTGGTAGTCGGTAGTTGGAACCCTACCGCAGTCGGTAGTGTGACCCGGTTCGAGCAAGACGTGCCGAGGGCGTGGTTCCACGGCAGTCGAAATCACGAAGTTAATTCGGTAAATTGGTTCTTGACAAAAAGACCCTATGCTACGCAGTTGAGATATTGGCGTCCACGGTCGGTTAAGCGACCCGCCGCCTCACGCAATTATCCGAGAGGGAGGGCATATAATTCCGGAGAATCTGGTGGGGGACGACGTAACCCCCCCCCCCAAGTGGTCGTTCTCACCACCGGACTTCTGTCCTGCAACAATATACTGTATATATACATATACATACATATATACATAAATACATTTATACATACTAGTACGTGCCCGTAAAAAAAAAATAATAATAAAAATAATAATAATAATAATAAATAAATAAACCACACAGGCCGTTTCTTCGCTCTCACGTGCCCGTACGTGCGTGACCCGGAAGTTCGATATTATTCGCGGTTACGATTATTCGCAATTTATTTTTAATACCCAATTATTCAATTAGCGCAAACGTAATTTTACCTTGTCTCATGGGATATTAAATGTGATACGTTGAGAAGGGTAAGCGATACATCGCCTCTCTTATGGGAAGCTTTTCTTTTTTTCTTTATGACAGACATGTTCACACACATTTCTTTCACGAGCTCTGAAGCCCGCCCTCATTTTTCCTTAGCAACATTCCTTCGCGAGCTCCGACGCCCGCCTTTTTTGAGAACACACGGGTCGTCATGGTAACCGTGCCCCAGTGGTGTGGGGTTAGCTTGGGGCGGACGGCACCCCGTGGGGACAGCCCGGGGATATAAAAAAAACGAGCGAGAGAAAGCGTGAGGTGCATTCTGTGAGGAGAGACGTTCTGAGATATATAAAAACGAGCGAAAGAGGGACGTTCTGAAGAGAAAGAGATACGGAAGAGAAAAAATTAGGAGAGAAAAAGCAAAGGGCGAGAGAAGCAACCAAGAAGCGGCTGTCTGATCAGCGCCGACGAGACAATTAATCCTTCCGAGTGCTTCGGCAAGCGAGCGAGTGGTGCGCGTGTGGGAGTGAGCAGCGCCGCCAACAAGTGAGGCACGGGTCGATCAACAACAACACCAGGGTCTAAACCCGCAACGCACAATCTCGGTGCCCTCCAGACGTCGACTGGCGTTCAAGGCTGCTCCGCGAGAGGGTGCACGGCAAAGCTGGGTGCTGGCGACGGACGTGACACGCACGCACACATTTTCAGGATGTTTTTGCTTCACGGACGACTTTCTAGTGAGCGAGATGGTTCTCCCCTCCCCTCCCACTGAATCATCTGCTGGGTACCCTTATCTGTGTTTAGCTGTAAGTAAGTCAACCCCCGATGAGCATCTGCTCTTTGTCTCTTTCCTGGTATTTTGATTGATTTTGCTTTGAAACTCTTTATTTACCTCAACAAATAAAAATTTATTTTTATTTATTTATTTTATTATTAATAAATTATTTGTCGATTTCCAACCTGTCCGTGTTTGTCCTTTCCTTCATTGATCTAGCATTGTCCGAACCGAGGTAGACTGGGAGGTAATTACCACAGATTTCACCAAAAAAATCGTCGGCATGCACCAGCGGTTAAAACGCTCGACCGCCCTAATTAAAATCCAATCAGATAATATTGGTGCTTTGCTGAGGGTGCACTCCCCGCTCAGGTAACCACGTGACCTCTAGTTAAACGGAATAATTCGACGGTGGACACTGGAACTCGTGGTTAACTGGGTGGCGTTCTTGTTTTTAAAACAACCCACCGCACCATAACGTTAATTGTGAGCGGTGGCCCCAGGTCCGGCTCTACCGAGGATAACTGGGGATTAATCCCCCTGAGTGACAAGCTAGTGTCTCGGTATCCGTGACGGCAACACACACACATATATATATATATATATATATATATATATATATATATATATATATATATATATATATATATATATATATATATATTGAATATGACATAAAGATAGATGTACTCATTCCTGTATACTTGTACCACTTATGGCTTATGAAGAGATGTGTGAATGGAGGTAAAAATATAACATTGATGACAAAACAAGTAGCTTTATGGGCTTTGGGGTTTTTTTCAATCGTCGTTCCTTTTTGGTGTGGGGTTTTAAGCTGCTGCAGACTCAAATTGGCTGTGGCACGAGCTCTGGCTCTTCATTTCCATACACTACAGCGATGAGGAGGGAACTCAACAATCTGATCTGTGCACACCTGCAGGCGACAGGCACACATATTGATTTGGGATACATTTCAACTGGGTCGTTCAAAAAGAGAGAAATAGCCACTCAACGTATTGCTTCGACAATTTGGGATACACACAAACAACACCGGGAGCTGTTCTACGGTGGTATTATAATATCCTTGGTGCGGCAGGATAAATCAATTGTCAAAGAGTTGTCAAGTCTGGATTCAATTACCAAGGAGTCGGATTGAATATAAAATAAAAAATATATATCGTTCTGGTGCGGCACTGATTTGGAGCATGGCAGGGTAAACCTTTATTTTGAAAGAGAGGAAAGCCAGCCATGATATCCACAATCCTGCGGTATACATCAGCAAAATGGTATTTAATTACCAGAAACATGAAAAACGTCAAACATTCTCAGCTTGGTGTGCTCACGGTTTTTGAAATGGCGCATTAGAATGATCAATGATCATAATAACTGAATGTTTTCCAGCCTATTTCACAGTAAGCTCCTTCTCATGGTTCGAAATGCTGGTGGATTCCGAGCATCAGATGCTTGGCCAACACCATGACTCGACAGTTGACGAATATGCTCAACTATGGGCGTTCAGTCGTTCAGGTTTGGTGCCGTGCCATTGTTCCTGCTTGTGTTCGTTTGAGAGAAGCACGACATAGAAAGAACAGATAGAGTACATAAGCAGGGAGCGGTGGGTTAAAGCACAGAGTATGACAGCTGGGGCCGTTTGTCGTTTCAGAGACAATAGAAGACCATGACCATTTATATGATGAAGAAAGGGGTTGAGACACACACACACCAGGAGAGGAGGGGTGGAGAGATGTGTTTGTCACAATTTTGTTATTTCACCATGAGTGGGATAAATCAAGAGAAGGGAGAATAACCTGAGGAGTTACATACAAGGAACTTTTCTGCAAGAGGAGGCCATTCGGCACATCACACCTGAACTGCACCAGGCTCCAGGAACCATCACCTATCCACACACAAGCTACCTACAAGTCCTGCCAATATCTGATATCCCCATACACATCTATCTCCAATGCATCAAGGTTCATTCATAATTCCAATTTGAACATGTCTACCCCTCCACTGCTGTGACTTCTCCAGAAAGACTATTCTATGCATCAACTGCTCTCCAAATGAAAGACCCATGCCTTAAAACTGTCCTCGCTCTCATCCTCTTCACACACTGTCCACTCTGCTGAAAAACTCCACTGCACCCATCTTATCCACCACACCTTTCATAAACTTAAACATCTTTCTAATGACTCCTCAGAATCATCTCCTCCCCAATGTATAAAGGCTTGTCTCCTTCTGCTGCTCTTCACAACTTAGTCTAGCTTGGTATGGAATTAAACAACTTGATCCATACTGTACACTCTGCATGGTAACCATGCCCTTCCTCAGATATGGTGACCAAAACTGAGCACATTCAGGATGAGGCCAAAGCAGTGTTCACCCAATTTGAAAATCTTCTGTGAAAACTTGGATTTCGGAAAGGCGGATGTGAACAGGAGATTTAAACAAATAATATATGACAGAAAGAGAGACTGAGTGTTCGACAAAAAGTTGTGATGGAGAGGGAAATTGAGACAGTGATGAACACCAAGATGAACAACATAAGAACTTTAATATGTACAAAAGGCACAACATGTGAGCAGTTAATTACCACGTGCATCTATAGATAATATTGTGAAAACAAGCGAACAGTGTGTGTGTGTGTGTGTGTGTGTGTATACATGTCTTTACACACACACACACACACACACACACACACGGACTCCTCCCATGCTCTTCCAGCTGAAGAAGCTGCATAAAGCAACCATGAAAGCAAAGGGCTTACCTTGCGTAGCCTTTCATGGTTGCTTTATGCAGCTTATTCAGCTGGAAGAGCATAGGAGAAGTCCATTTATTTATATAATCTGAGCAACCTGGGTTTAATTGATTAGTTGAGAGCTAATTTGTTATTCCCTCCATTCACAGGTGAGAGATGTGGGTGAGTTTTCATTTATAGGTTGACTTCGTTTGACATTTACACATGGTACATGCTTGGAAGCTTCGTTGGTATGAATTTGTCTGCGCTATCACTGATGATTCGCCAGCTAGCGAAGAAAGTGATCCGGCAGCTGAAAGGGTGTGTTGCATTGGGATTCTCATGTGTGTACCATGTGTGAATGTCTTTACAGCTATGATGGAACTCTTGGAAAAGTTTGAAACAGCAAAGGGCTTACCTTGGGTAGTCCTTCATGGTTGCTTTATGCAGCTTCTTTGGCTTGCCGACTTTGTGAGCAGTCGATATATGTATGTATATATATATATATATATATATATATATATATATATATATATATATATATATATATATATATATATATATATATATATATATATATATATATATATATATATATATATATAAAGGAAGACACCCACATCTCTCACATGTGAATGGAGGAAATAACCAATTTGTTCTCAACTCATCAATGAAACCCAAGTGGCTAGGATTATATAAATAAATCGACTCCTCCCATTCTCTTCTCGCCGAAGAAGCTGCATAAATTTACCATGACAGGCTTACAAATTTTCACCCTTTGCTGTTTCAAACCTTTCCCAGAGTTCCTCCCCAGCTGTAAAGGGTATGTGTGTGTGTGTATATATATATATATATATATATATATATATATATATATATATATATATATATATATATATATATATATATATATATATATATATATATATATATATATATATATATATATATATACATACATATATAGTAAAACCCTTTTAAATCGCGGCCGTTGGAGTCCAAAAAATAGAAATCCGCGGTTTAGACGATCCACGGATCCGTCAATTATATTAAGAAAACTGCGAATAATATTAATAAAGTATAATCTTGTACCAACGGACCGTGGATAGGGAGTACAAGTGACCCAGTCGAAGACAGCCTTGTCCAACTCTGGATCCCGAGCCTTCCTGGCTCTCTTGCGGCTCAGCCCACTCTCCTCGTCGAGGTCCTGCACGAAGGAGCGAAGGTTGGCCACCTCCTTCACCCATCCTCTCAAGGTACTCTCTTGTACCCCAGTTTCCCTGGATATCTTAGCTTTACCTTCCTTCCCAGAAACAATCCTGTCCACCAACAAAAGTTTTTCGGAAACAGTTCTGGATGTGTGCTTCCTCTTTTCCCCCCGGCGTGTTGACCGATGACGTCACAGCAATGTCGGAGGGAGATGAAGAAGAAGCCAGCTTCGATGTTTGAAAAGGCTGTATAAAGCTGTAGAATGGTCGTAGAATCACGGATAATCAATGCGTGGTCTGTAGTAAGTAGTCTAAGGTTATGACTGAGAAGGATTTGGCCTGAGGTTTTATACAGAAGAGGTGAGAGCGAGTTTATGACACCCCGCCACCTCAGATTCGCTCACCGCGTGTCAAAAAGGACTCAATTGTTGGGTTAAATGGCGGATAAAGGGCTTAAACCACGGATTATAGCAGGTGTCGGCGGTTAGCGAACATATGTCAATGATTTGACAAGCCATTGTGTGTTTTACACCAACATCCGCGCATTCACACTTGTACAACGGTTCAGACCACGGTTGAGATCAAAGACCCACATTCCACCCAAAAATAATACTATTTCATGTTTAAATTTTGGGGTCCATGGTGGACCCGCGGATTAGCCGATTTCGCGGTTAAAAAGGCCAATTAAGAGGGTTTTACTGTATATATATATATATATATATATATATATATATATATATATATATATATATATATATATATATATATATATATATCTTCTTCTTCTTCTTTCGGCTGCTCCCGTTCGGGGTCGCCACAGCGGATCATCCGTATAATCCGCATAGTGATTTGGCACATGTTTTACGCCGGATGCCCTTCCTGACGCAACCCTGGTCGCCTCTTACCACACAGGGATATGGTACACCTATTTTAACCGGGGTATACACCGGCCCAGTACACTGGTACTCATATCGCCGACCTCGGAAGGATGACAGGCTGAGTCAACCCCCTGGTGTATTAATTCAGTGGCTCAACAGGGCTTGAACTCAGGACCTCTTGGATCCCAAGCCGCTGCCCTAACCACTGCGCCAACACCAGGCTTATATATATTACATATATATATATATATATACATATATATATATATATATATATATACATATATATATATA
>NC_140977.1:34353231-34363231 GCF_056783735.1 Eptatretus burgeri | reverse complement strand
TTGCAAGAGGTGGGCCTATTGGAGAACCCATGGCCACACCATCCGTTTGAACATACATCATGTTGTTAAAACTGAATTCCACCTCCCTTGTTGCTGTGTTCATTAATTCAACGAAGACGTGCTCCGAGATCATCGGTTGTTCCAGATCGTTGTGATACAGCAAATGTGCGAATATCTCAATCATCTCCGTCAATGGTACATTCGTGAACAAGCTTTTAATATCAAAGGATGCCATGATGTTTTCCTCATTTGTCGGTGTTTTAGCTCTCATTGATTCTGCAAATGTGAAGGAATTCTTCACCACGAAATGAGAAAAAGAATCCAATACTGGTTGCAGTACCTCTCCCAACCACTTGGCAAGTTCATGTTGTGCTGATCACACCATGGACAGTATCGGTCTTCGAGGGATATTCTCCTTGTGAATCTTTGGCAGGCCATACATTCTTGGACGTTGGGCTCCAACAGGTTTAATTCTGTCGTACACCTCCTTTGATAGTTCCCCACGTTTGAGAAGCTGCCAGAGTCGTTTGACGATCTGACCTTCCACCTGCGGCGTGCGATAATGCTCCGTTAAACCACCCAGATATTTAAATTTGGTTTCATCTTTCAGGATGTCCATCATCTTGTCGATGCAATCAATCTTATTCATGATTACCACTCCGGTGCCTTTATCCAGTTTACAGATGTGAATGGCAGCATTCCTCCTCAATCCTTGTATTGCCAAGAGAACATCCTGTTGCATGTGAAAATCTGCGACGTCATTCGGGATTCCACAAAACACATGCGCGATGTCCGATAGTCTCGCCCTCAGCGCCTGGTCTGCTTCGTTTGACACAGCCTGATGTGTTGATAGTTGAGCATACAGGAGTTCAAACTTGTTGGGAATGCCAAAGTTAAAACCGTGCGCCAACGCGAACCTTTCCGTGTCAGACAGCTTATAGTCCGATTTATTGAGGACATGGCGGGAAGAGTCTTTGATCCGGGAACCGAATCGTTTCACCTTCAACCAGTCGATTGTACGATCGCATTTCTTTTGCGCCGCCATCTCTGCACGTTGGTCAATCGTTGCAATGTATCTGCATAATCGGATTGTGTCACACAGCAACATGAAACCACGTGCTTCGTTCCAGGCATTGCGTCGGACGCGACGTAGCGCGGACCGTGTGCGATTCAAGCGCCCAATCTCATCCAGAATAAACATCCGCTCCACTGTAGTGCTGTGCTTCATTTTAGAACTGATAATGCGCTTTGTGATAAAGCATTGGACCACGTTGTGCCGCAGACAAGCCCGGAGAAACCTTTCGGATAACTTACCTGTACGACACCTACCATTAAGCCGAACCAAGCCATTAAGCTGCTCGACTTGACATTGTCAGGTCAGGTCAGGTCAGGTATGGGAGCATGTGCCAGAACAGCGCGTCGCTGCGTCTACTTTCCGCCGGTACTCCAGGGGCCTCCGTCTGGCCATCCCCCAGGCAGATGCCAGGCCCATCCCCATCCCCTTGAGATGATGGTCAACCTGCTGCAACCACGAGGCACGTGGTCAGCCCACTGGCCTCCTCCACTCATGAGACTCCCTCACTGAGAGAATCTGGTGAGCAGGATCAGCGTCAGGAAAACGAGCCACATGTCCATACAGCCGCAACTGACGCTCACGGACTATGCAGGTAACAAATCTCATCCGAGTCTCTCTCAGCAACCGCTCATTGGACACAAAATCCGACCAGGGATAGCCAAGGATTTTCCGAAGAGACCTGGTACCAAAGGAATCAAGTCTCCGTCTCAGATCCTTGGTCAGAGTCCAAGTCTCGCATCCATAGAGCAAGACTGGAAGTACCAAGGACCTGAAGACTCAGACTTTCGTCCTCCTGCACAGGTCCCGGCAGTGCCACACCCCATGATCCAGTGAATTCATGACTCCCCAGGCCCGACCCAGACGTCTATTGACCTCTGACTCACAGCCAGCAGAGACATGAATATCTCTCACATTGTGAGTACCATCGTTTAAGATAAATTAACAGATGTTTGGCACTACAGAACTTTAATTGGGATACAAACAAACACGACATAATAGTCACTGAAGCCTTTTGTGCTGCACTCTTAAAAAACAAATGGTGAATGGACCTTAGGGGAAACCCATCCCTCCTCTCTCCAGGATGTGGTTGCAAACGTCAATTATCGACGAACTCTGTTCCAGCCAATGGGAGCTCGACGTTAAAATGATGAGCCGACCAATGGGCGTTAGGATTAACCGTGATGTCATTACGGTTGAACCAATCAGCGTCTACCTTATTGAGACCTGCGTATAAAGCACGCGTCTTCACTTCCTTCACTTGCTGCGATTTTTACCCTGAAGAGTGCAGCACGAAAAGCTTCGGTCACTATTATGGCGTGTTTGTTTGCATCCATATGTGTGTATATATATATATATATATATATATATATATATATATATATATATATATATATATATATATATATATATATATATATATATATATATATATATATATATATATATATATATATATATATATATACCACAAGGGGAAACCCAGAGATGTCAGGATAAGTCAATTTTGAAGAAACTGAAAAACAAAGTTTCAAGACTTTGGTGGACTGTTTAATAACTGTCATATAGATTTATTTTCCAGTAAAAGGAAGAGTGATATTTGGCCGATCAAATTAAGCATGTAGCATTTGTCAAGCTTCTGTGTTATTTAATTTAAGAGCAAAGAACGAATCAATGTTGCAAACTGACATCACTGGTTATTCCCTTGTTTAATAATTGCCATGCAATTTTAACCCAAGATGTGTCGCAAATTCATGCTCGTTGGTTATTAGCATACATTACATGACTTTGGTGATCACAGATTATTTTTTTCAACATTAAACGGTCATTGTTTTTTTGTTTGATTGGTGTTCAACGCCATACTCAAGGGTATTTCGCTAATATGACGACGGATTCTCCATTTCTTACTCCGTACTACTTAATATGATGGAAAACTGGGAGGAAACCAAGGATAAACCACCCCCGCGATAGCCGAAGTCACCTCATGTGACCCCCTTATATACCTAAGCAGGTTGATTGGGCGGTGGGTACATCGAATGAGGATGGGTACTCAGACGCGCTAACCATTAAGCCACGGCGTGGGTCCCATAAAAGTCACAATAAAGGTTTGACCAGGCTTGAACCACGATATGCACCAACTACAGAGCCCATGATATAACCAAATAGGCTCTTGTAGTGCTCAGAGTTTATGCTGTGAAAGTTTTACAACCTTTCGTTTTTTAGTTTCTCAACTCTGAATATTATGGTGGAACAGTTAACATGAATGAAAGGGAGATAACCAGAAGTACTGACAACTCTGGGTTTCTCCTTGTTCAGCTTTGACAACACTTGTTTTTTCATTGCACGGCTAAACTTTATACCATATAAATTACGTGACACCCTGGTTATTTGTTAAAGTAATATTGTGAGAGGAAACATTATGTTGCCAACTATTGGCAGGTGCAATAACCCTGAAATTTATAAAAAGTGACATCTCTGGTTTTCCCCTTGTGGTCTTCATATATATATATATATATATATATATATATATATATATATATATATATATATATATATATATATATATATATATATATATATATATATATATATATATATATTGGTTTCATCATTCAAATGTATTTCAAGTGGAGTGATAATTGCAATGGGAAGAAGTCATATTCGATGCAAATGCGTGCCAATGCCAGTCCACAATGAAGACTACAACCCTGAAGATTACATTTCATCATGTTGATTGTCATCCAACAGCATGGCCCTCGTATGCTTTTGTTTTTCTGTGATATTGAAGGACAAAATAACCAACAGACGGGCTTTCGTCGTCAACTTAACAATGGTGATGGGTTGGCAGTGCCTTCGAAAAGGATGTAAATATAGATTTGTTAAAAGTAGTGGGACATAATTTTAGAATTTTTTCAACTGAACCAGAGCTGCGTATTTGGTGGATGGTGTTTAAAAAAAAACAAAAAAAACATGTGTGACTTGTATCGGAGAGAAACCGGAAAGAGAAGAGAAAAAAAAGGCACCAACTACTTATATTATGCAATCAACATTTTCGTCATCAGGTGACATTACAAAATAAATAAATATAGAACTGACACAAAGAATTACACTCTTGTTTTACTTTGAGAGGCAAGACAAGTCAGTCCTGGTTTCTATTTAATCACAAATGAATCAATTTAGTTACAAAGGGACTTGCATAATTTTCTGATTTGATTTTAATTTTTTTTAATTTTTATTGATTTGTAATTTGAATAGATTTGTATTCAGCCTGTGGCTGCATGGGTGCATCATTATCTGGTGACACGGTATGCCGCTGATGCAATTCCACATTATTAGAAAGCTGTTTACTCATTTTGCCGACCTCGGAAGGATGACATGCTGAGTCATCCCCCCTGGTGTCGATTCAACGGTGGGAGGAGCTGAAACTCAAGAACCCAAGATCTTAAACCAGCCATCTTAACCGTTAAGTCAATTCCAGGCTTGAGTATGTAATGACGACAAGTCAAATGATTGTCTGTTATGGATTAAATTGTGACATGATTGGGGCCTGAAGGCAAAGCCACAGTCATAAGCAGGGGTAAGAGTGCAAAAAACCATGCCCCCAAAAGCACACATCCGATCATGGTGCCAGCTCAGTGACCCCAGATAGCTGAACGATGAAGATGGCTAATTAACTCATTACACAGGAAGCAAGACTCATTCCACAATTTGGGTAATATCGAGATCGACTCTTGACTAATAATTTAGTGTAATTTAAACGATTAACAAATTATAGCGCCTCATCACTCAATGCTTATCCTCATTATTGTGCTCGAGTGAAATTTTCATTTTCATCTCTCCATCTGTTATTTGATCTTCCTTTATTGTTTCCAGGTCCTCTTTTTGGTTGCCAGTTGGTAACTATTCTTGTCCACTGGTTGTCAGTTCCTCCTGTTATGTGTCCAGCTGAGTTCCATTTCCTTGAATGTCACCAATAAGTGGCTGAATTTAGTTTTCTGCTTTTAAAAGCAAGCTGGGTCGTCACCACTCGGATGGCTTTGTTGTAGTTTTTGTTGCAAGTTCATTAATGGCAACTTGGACTTTCTTATGACAGACAATTCTTCAAACAGATATTTGTTGGCATGCTTCACAATATCATCAGTTTGTGAGAATGTTTCCAATTTTTCCTGACTTTTTAGTGGTTGGTGTTATGAGATCTTAGGCTCATGGGGGAGCTGCCCTATTTCCACCCCACCCACCCCCGACACACACACACACACACACACACACACACACACACACACACACACACACACACACACACACACGACGAAACAAAAACAGCCACAGCTGAGGAGAAGCGCTGTCACTTCCTTGGGCACTCTGTGTACCAGCAACCCCACGAAAATGGAGCTACCTTTCCACCAAACCAGCAGGGCATTTCTGAAGGAGGGATTTCCTCCTACCCATGGATGTCAACCTCTGGGGATTGTCTGTGCCTTTATCCTTCTAAATGCTTAACGTCAAGCAAGGAAGCAGCACATACCATTTTCAAAGTCTTTGGTATGACATACCAGAGTTCAAACCACCAACCTCCCTGACTCAGAGTAAATTCTCGAACCATTACGCCACAGAGTGTGGTTCTTCTCTATATACTAGTATGGATTCTGCAATTTCTGACTTTTTTTCTAATCTTATTCCTGAGAATATTATTCTATAGACGCAATTCAACTTATTGTTTTTAAATTGTGTTTTGCCTCGTTTTAATTGTCATCTCTCATCTCGCAAGGCCTTTATCGCCTTTGTTAGATGATGGTTGAATTTGTTGATGGGTTTTTATTCTAAGATGTTTGGATGAGCTAAATTTGCAATTGTTTTTTTGCTCTTGCAATCTGGATGTAATGATTTTTGCTCTAGTTAAGCACCCCCCCGTACCCCCTCCCCCCGCACTTCCCAATAGCATCGGGGAAAGCTTAATGCTATTGTAGGGTTGGTTTCTACAATTAGCACCCCAATTTTTAGCTCACCTAGAACATAGTTCTCGGGAGCTTATGGGATGGCATGTCGTCAGTCAGTCAGCAGTCAGTCAACAAAGTTTTGCAACTTCTTCTCAGAAACTACACACACGATTCTGATAAAATTCGACCACAACCTTCATCACCCGTGATGTACATAAGATTGTTCATGGCATCGAAAATAAATAAATTTATAATAAAAAGTAAAATAATAATCAGGCCCTAAGGGGGTTTATGGGGTTTACCCCCAAAAATAGGTATTTGCAACTTCTCTGAAACCACACACACTATTCCAATGAAACTTGACCACAACCTTCATCACCTGTGATGTCCTAAAGTTTGTTCACAGCATAAAAAAAATGGGTCTGAAGGGGTCTACGGATGGAGTTTACGGGTTGCCCCCAAAAAGAGTTATTTGATTTCTTCTCAGAAACTACACACACAATTCCGATGAAACTTGACTACAACATTCATCACCCGTGGTGGACTGAAGTTTGTTCACGCTATTAAAAAAAAAAAAACTTTAAAAAAACGAGGTTTTGGGGGTTATGGGGGGAGAGAGTGGGGTCATTTTCATGACCCATTATAGACATTTTAACATTTTTCACCATGACTCGACGAAATAGCTTAGAGTAAGGCACATTTGAACTTAATTTAAATCATACCCCTCCAGTTTAAAGGTCATGGTCTTACACCTCAAGAGTACTTAACCATGTCTGAGGTTTTTTTCCATTTTTTTCTGCCAATTTCCGAAGACTTTTGGAAGGAAATTTTGCCTCATTAATGGGAATAAAAAGTATGCATGGTTGACTTCATTGTTTTTGACCTTGACATAATTAAGGTCATGACACAATTATAGACATTATAACATTTTTCACCATAATGTGACTAAAGTTTGCCTGATCAGAATGAAATTTCCCTCATTAGATAGTGGAGAGCAAGCCTCATTTCTGCTTATGCACACCATACCCATCCGGGTTAAAGGTTAAGGTCAAATGGCGGTCGAAAAAAAAAAAAACTTTTTGTCATCGCTCACTTTTGCTAATGCAGAATCTCAAAGCCCGCTTGGCCTTCCAAGATGTTCAGACATCAGAATAGTGGACCTGCGCTGAAGTTGTGCACCTGATATTTGATTAATGTCCTTGTCCTACTTAACAAAGAACACCTTTTTAATGAAAACTAGAATAATTTTCCTTGGAAATCCATGATGTTGAGTATTTTGGATATATTGTGGATGAGCACACATTTTCTTAATTTACCATCTATCCCTAAATGTTGAAGGTTAAGCTCATATGGTGGTCCGAAAAAAATATGGCCATTATTAGATGGGCCAAGGGTAAGTCGTGGGCGATCACCAAGGGTAAGTCTCCCCCGGTTGGGAGAGGCTTACCCTTGGTGATGGCAGATATCTAGTTTCTCATTCTTCTTGCTCTTTCTGGTTCGAAGTTGAGAACTACAGTCGTTGATGGTCACCGCCAGCACTAAAACACGAGTTTAGAACTGTCACACTTGTTGCTGGATTTTCAGTAGATCAAAATAAAATATATGCCTAATTCTGCATTCTGTGTTTCCCTCATATCTGCATTTCAGTCACTCATTACGAATGTGTATTTTGTTCAATTAGTGTTTAGAAATTTCTCCACTTGTTCATAGATTGCTTCCACTTCTTCGTCATCGTGACTTGTTCGGGCAGAGACTTGAAGGGTATTCAGTTGACATCACTTTATCAATTAAAAAAAAAAAAAATATATATATATATATATATATATATATATATATATATATATATACATATATATACATATATATATATATACATATATATACATATATATACATATATATATATATATATATATATATATATATATATATATATATATATATATATATATATATATATATATATATATATATATATATATATAAGGTGCACCATTCGGTCTGACAGGCTCTTGTAACTCACAATATTTTGAGTCAAATAGTGGTTTATCAGCAATCAAACACCACTCGTACCATCTTCTTATTTGCAAGGCTTGCCAGCATTTTTTAACTGCAATACATTTTCTCCCTCACACCTCACTTCTTTGAGCCCAATTATATCCCATTTAATGTGGTTGAATTATTCTTCAGGGATTGTCAGTTTTTCATCTGCTAGAAACTCCAATGGGAGCTTTGTCAAATACAAAAATTCTTCGAACTCTCGTTATTTTGACTGTGTCCAGTCAGGGACATGTAATAGCTGCTGGGCACTGAGGCATTTTTCAGAATGTGATGTCATGTTGAGGGGGAGTGGGAGAGTGGTTCTTGTCACTTTGTCTAGTTCCTTTTCTTTGACCTTACCAACATGTGTCATCTGACCTATTGGTGTTGGCAGGAGAGTGTTAAAATGATGCTTGCTTTGACCTGCAACAGAAAGAAACCAGCTGAAGGCCACAAAATGGCGCTGACCACAAATCTGTTGGACTCGGGACTAAAAATAAAAATAAAAAATGGAAATCTTAACCTTCTGCCTTACATGCTGTAGCCATGTAATGTGCAGGAGCGTCTCAGCAGGTGGCCTGTTTCAGCACAACTAGGGACTCTGAGTGAACACAAAAGCTGCAGGCCTCAAGGGTCCAGGACTAGATTGTACATTAGCTGGTTCGCCACACATTCAATCCTTCTCGACTCATTCCAGGGTCGATAAACTCTGCGCCAGCATGGGCACTGTTCCATTTTCATTGTTACTGGGATTTGGCTGTCGAGTCTTTGTTCCACGCCAATGCTCTGTACCAGCAAAATAGCATGTACTCTTTCAAGGCTCCTCAAAGATATGATCCTCTGTCTCAAGGGACCACTCCATTCATAACCTCATTTCAATAATGGCCAACATGATCATGACCACCCTGATCTTACCCAGTCTGTTGCTGGATAATCATAGAATCGATAACATCTTGTTCTCACCTTTTCCTTAGCGACGATACCAAGTCCAGTGGTTGCCACCGAGTCACATGTGATCATGTGCATATTATATTTTGCTTGATACAAGTCAAAATTGTTTTTCACTTCAACAAATACTCCTTACTTATTATGCTTTACCAAACGATCACATGCACACACTTAGCAAAATCACAAATATTCGAAAAGGACATTCTCACAGTACACCAGGAAGTACAAATCCTAAAATGTCCAAGTCATCATTATTGTAACACAACGATCTTCTTCTTCTTCTTCTTTCAGCTGCTCTCTTTCAGGGTCGCCACAGCGGATCATCCGTATGATCCGCATAGTGATTTGGCACATGTTTTACGCCGGATGCCCTTCCTGACGCAACCCTGGTCGCCTCTTACGACACTGGGATATGGTACACCTATTTTAACCGGGGTATACACCGGCCCACTACACTGGTACTCATTTCGCCGACCTCGGAAGGATGACAGGCTGAGTCAACCCCCTGGTGTATTAATTCAGTGGCTCAACGGGGATTGAACTCAGGACCTTTTGGATCCCAAGCCGCTGCCCTAACCACTCCGCCAACACCAGGCTTTATTGCAACACAACGATGAAAATGCCAATTTTTTTTCACAACAAAATTATTTCTGAACAAACAATAATCTGGTATGAGGAAAAGGAAGGGGAAGATTTTTAATCTTCCTTGTGAAGGAAGTAATTTTCTGAGATGTGTGAAAACGAAATCATCATGAACCGTGTAAACTTGCCAGCATTTATAAAACGTAAAATTGATGACCAACAGACAATCGGTACACCCACAGCCAAACATTAAGGCCAAGTTTCGATTGGGTGTTGACAACTTCATCTGTAAACCTCAGGGGATTTGTGCATCTAATCACCAAATATGTAGATATATATATATATATATATATATATATATATATATATATATATATATATATATATATATATATACATACATACATACATATATATGTAT
>NC_140977.1:34330731-34345731 GCF_056783735.1 Eptatretus burgeri | reverse complement strand
TCTGGAATAGCATTGTCAGTGGAAATGAAATGCGCAAGTATGGCGCACCTGAGTCAGCACTCGTAACTTTATCTCTATTTGTGCCACTCTTAAAAAGACTCTGCCACATCGGCGCACCTGCCAATCAATGGCTCTTACCTTCATCTCGCCCAATGCTTTACCTCTGGAGCTCAACCCACAAATTCCCCTCCCAAAACACCCCTCCACCCTCTCTTTGTTGTGCAACCCACTATCGTTACACTGCTGCAAAATCCATTGCTCACCTGAAATTTACTGGCAGCTCATGTACACACAGTCAGAAAGTAATTTTGCTTCCATCAGAAAATCCATTTGTATCTAATTTGTGTTTTGATTACATTCCACACCATAATGGGAGATTAGAACGAATCGAAAAGGCGTTACAGATGTGGCCGTTGTGTGCCGGGAGCACTGTGCTACTTCGTTTCTTTCCGCCAAATGCGACTCTCACTGGGAAGTTGCAGTGGATTAGAGCGAGGCACATGCATGGAAAATTAATTTGGCTTACCTTATTATTTGCTAATCAACCACAATGGCAACAGAAAATTTGTTTTGTTTTTTTTTAAACATTTTTAATCTAGTGCTTAATCTGCACAATAACTTTAGAAAACAAGTGTTGCCCATTTCACTTACAGGACATTGAAAAAGCACCATAAACGAAATCCTCATAAGAGACCAAGGCTGTGAAAAAAAAGTACAATGACCTGTATCAGTAATCAATAACTAAATTGATTAATTAATAAAAGCACATTTACTACCATTAATATATACTTGTATAGTCCACCGGGATGGTGCAAAGTAGCATGGTTTGATTCCAGACCTGAATAAACTGTCGGATCGGTGCTTCTCAGGCAGGGCTTTAGATTACAAAGTGCAGCATCCTTCGTGTGGACATCCAATAGCATTCGATGGTGGACGTTAAATATCCCACGAGGACCTTGGCGAGTTATTGCCGGTGCCCTGGCCAATTCGAATTCATCGTTAAATCGGCTCCAATCGAATGTCAAGCGTAGCCAGGCAGTTCGTGAAAGACTTGGGCAAAAAACATTTTTTTACATTAGGCAGCAATTCCCACAAAAGGGGGAACATAAAAGAGGCCATTACAAGTAATAGTAGAGATGGGAGGCCTCATCAGCACCCTGGCCAAATTCCAAATTGCTGCCTTGACGACTGCTGGGATAACAAAGTTTCAGCAAACCACACAATGTAATCTTCACCATTACACTGGTTTTCCAGCATGGACCTGCCTTTGGCCAAAGCCCCATAATATATATATATATATATATATATATATATATATATATATATATATATATATATATATATATATTATATCGAATGAATCTCCCCTTCACCACATGAATCGGGATGCCCTCTATAGGATTCTCGGTCTTCGTGGGGTGCCACCAAAACTGATCAATCTGATGTGTGAACTATACTCTGGTACTGAGAGTGCTGTGAGATGAGGTGGTTCCATCCCTAACTTATTTCCAATTACTGCTGGAGTTATTTAGGGGTGTGGACTGGCCCCCACACTTTTCAGCATTTGTATGGACTGGATTCGGCGGAGGATGTCGGAGAGATCAAGCTGTGATGCATCATTTGGGAATGTCAAGATGTCTGACCTTGATTTCGCAGATGATGCAGTCATCTTTGCGGAGACTCTGGATATCCTTGTGGGGGCCCTCGAGGTGCTGAATGAGGATTCGGAGCCATTGGGATTATGGGTTTCCTGGGTCAAAACTAAGATCCAGGCTTTCAATGACATCTTGGATGCTGCAATCTTGACTGTGCCTGTTTGTGGTGAGGATGTTGAGGTCATGGAGAGATTCACTTACCTTGGCAGTGATATTCATGTATCTGCTGGCTGTGAGCCACAGGACAATAGAAGTCTGGGTCAGGCCTGGGGAGTCATGGATTCACTGGATCATGGGGTGTGGTACTATACTGTTGGTACCTGTGCAGGATGATGAAAGTCTGAGTCTTCAGGTCCTTGGTTCCTGTAGTCTTGCTCTGTGGGTGTGAGACTTGGACTTTGACCAGGGATCTGAGATGGAGACTTCACTCGTTCAGTACCGGGTCTCTGTGGAGAACCCTTGGCTATCATTGGTCAGACTTTGTGTCCAACGAGCGATTGTTGGGAGAGACTCAAATGAGATTTGTTACCTGTATAGTCCGTGAGCGTCAGCTGTGCCTGCAAGGACACATGGCTCATTTTCCTGACTCTCATCCTGCTCACCAGATTCTCTCAGTGAGGGAGTCTCGTGAGTGGAGGAGGGCAACGGGCCAACCATGCACTTCGTGGTTGCAGCAGGTTGATCAGCATCTCAAGGAGATGGGGATGGGCTAGGCATCTATCTACCTGGGGGAAGGCGAGATGGAGGCCTATGGAGTACCGGCGGAAAGTGGACACAGTGACGCACTGCTCTGGCACATGTTCCGATACCTAACCTGACACGATTGTCTAGATGCAGATCCAGCCTTTCACCAAAATCTAATCGATTTGTTCTTGTCACCTATCAAACTCATTCACCAAGTTTTGTCATCGCTCGTCCACAACTTTTTGAAATGTCATGCAATGTATTGTTTTGGCCCTATTACTCTAAATTAATTTTTTTAGAGCCAAAACCTTTTTTAAAAATAATGGGATCTGGATCTTCACCAAAATCTCATCATCTTGGCCTCATCACATCCCTACCTCTCTACCAAATGTCGTCTGAGTCCGTCCACAGCTTTTTGAGATATACTGCTCACAGACAGACAGGCAGACAGGCAGACAAACAAACAGGGGTGAAAACATAACCTCCTTCCACCTTCGTTGGCGCAGATAATAATAAATGTCTCCCTCCTCGATTACAAAATGGATATGTGCCCAATTGTAAGATAGGCCCCTCACACACTTCCCTTCTATCTTCCCACTTTTTCCTCATCTCCCACAACTCCCACTACACCCAGCCTCCTCTTTTAATCTTCACATTTAATGTGCACCACATCCGTACTCACACACAGACTACGGCACAGCATTTTATGAGTTCGCTCAAATATGTTTTTTCAAATATACTTTTGCAAAGTAAACATTCCTATGAAGAGAATGCGCCTTATTAACACAGGACACAGAGGAATCCCATGGTGTCCTTCATCACTCCAAATTGATATCCACTGCTGTTCTCACTCGATTACTCTGCTCGAGGCACATTGGCATTATGGGGGATGTGAAAATGTAAGATGGAATCCTTCAGGGCAAATACATTTTACAAATGCAAACAATATCGAGGGGAGGAGGGTGGGGTATAAAAATAAAATAATAAATAATAACTCACCAAAATAAAGCAGCATTGGGTGAGTTGGGAAGGTGATAGGAAGGAAAGAGGATGACAGAACAGGGCATGAATAAGGGAAGGGAATGGGAGAAGGGTTTACTGGAATACCAATGGGGAAAGTGATGGGTGGGGTTGAAGGGCAGTTAAAAATCAATCAGATTTGTATTTAGCAGGAGGAAACGATGCACCCTTTGTCCCTGAAAGTGATGGTAACCTTTAGCTGCACTGCACAGACATCACTTCAGTGTATTTTACTCACATCTCTGATTACCAAATACATTTGGGCTGTTCCAAAGTTTAGAGTAAATAAAGTCAAATAAAAATCAGGACTTCGTGGCAATTCTCAAAAATTCCGCACATAAAAAAAAAAAGCTGGTTTGTTTCATTGCAGGTACACCTTTGATCGCCATTTATACGATCAGAGAGATTGTATTGTGTTGTGTTTGTGCGTGTCATCATTTTTGACAGAGATGGCCAAACAGATCTTTGTCAAACTTTCAAATGTTCATCAGTGAGTGTCGGGGAGTTTTCGGCAAAAAAAAAGTTTTGAAAAAAAAAAAAAATTGGAATTTTTTTTTTGTCTTTTTAAATCACCATCATACCAAAGCCTTTGTAGCTTTGTGAAATGCAATATTAAATGATCCGTGAGGCCTGATCCCGTTCATTTATGTTTGTAAGAAAACGTACAAGAAAAAAAAAACAAGAAAAAAAAAAGATTTCTTCAAAATGCCAACAGAATTAGAACAGCATCGGGCAGCGTCGGGTAGCCCTGATGTTACATGATATATTCTAAAATGGTACATCCCTGAACAGGCAGTTCTATGAAGTTTCAATAATGATGTATATCGGCGACTAACTTTCACTGTCACACTATTTTGAGTGTTTTATAGATTCCTTTTTATATCCGACAGAAATACCGCAGCAAAACGATAAATTTTTCACTTTATGGGTTGCCAGGATAGCTTATAGGTGTTGCGTACACTCCTCCGAGCGCTCTAAGCCTGGGTTTGAATCTCGATACAGCGACAACCTGTCATCCTGATATTTCACAGGCAGGGTTTTGCATCATTGTGTACACCCTACCTTGAGAGGACGTTAAGCCAGAAGATGGGTCTGCCAGCACTAGGTTAGAGATCCCATGCACAGTATCTTTGGCAAAGAGTAGTCGCATTTTCATCAGCACCCTGGCCAAATTATAAATTCCCTCCAACTTCAGCTGAATGTCAGGCCTGGAAAGCCGGGTCGTGAAAGTCTTGGGCCACAAAAGTTCCTGGCTGACCCCGCGAGAGGTGAGAATAAGTGGGGCCAAGAAAGAAAAATAAGGGCAATACTTCTGGGCTCTCAACTGGTAGAATGGTGATACTAAGGAGGAAGTCAACATGGGACAGAATCAGAAAATTGTACCAATGAACCAATGTTGTAGCAGACACCTATTTTGGGGGGAAACCCCGCCCCCCTCCGTAAATCCCCTTCGACCTCGATTTTTTTAAATAGCGTGAACAAATTTTGGTACATCACGGGTGATCAAGGTTGTGGTCAAGTTTCATTGAAATTGTGTGTTGGTTTCAGAGAAGAAAGGAAATACATATTTTTGGGAGGCAACCCCCCGTAGACCCCCTCAGTGTGTGATTTTTTTTGTTAATCCCATGTAAAAAAACTTTGGTACATTCAGGGTGATGAAGGTTGTGGAAAAATTTAATCAAAATCGTATGTGTAGTTTCAGAGAAGAAGTTGCAAGTATTTGTGGACAGACAGGTGGACGGACGGGTGGACGGATGACGCGCCGTCCCATAAACTTCCCGAAACTACGTTCCAGGTGAGCTAAAAATCATACTATTATTTGAGAAGTAGTGTCTGTGTTTTTGTTTGACTTCTATGTAAGCAAAAACCACTGGACAGAATGAGTTGAAAACTGGTGGTTGTACTCGGGGTGTGCACATGAAGGTATTAGATGATAAAAAAAAGAAAAAAGAAAATCATAAACCCAGGGGTTGAGGATGGGGAGGGGGAGGACCCCAAAAATATGAATGGCGTAGCACCGCTCCAGGTGGGAGGGGTTTTTGCAAGTGAAACACTAATTCAGGAGGAATTAACCCGTCCGTAATTCTGGGGGAAACCAACCCTCCCTATTCTCTATTAACTTACACATCAAATGGGGTATTTTGTGTAGATCGGTGCCAAAAAAGTTTAAATCGAATCAATTTTAAATTCAGGCTGTTACAGCAAAATGTGACAAAAATTGAGGGGTGTGAAGACTTTCTGAATTTTCTGAAAAAGGGGTGTGAAGGCAGTGTATTAGCATGACCACAAATATACTTCTGTGTTGCACGAAGCAATTTTGACCAAGCAAATGTGCAATTCAATAAATACGATGATATCCGCACAGGCAGGATCAAATACGTTTGACTAGAAGACTGAAGTTTAAGAATTATTTTCTTGACACTCAGCATGTAAAAGGATAGAGCATGGAAATCCCCCCCCCCATGTGTTGATATCCATGGGAATGAGGAAATTTCTCCTTGATTGCCCCGCTGAGTGCGGAGAGAACAGCGAGGTCATAAAGATGACATCGCCAGTACCCAGCGTGCTCTGGAAAGTGATGTCACTTCCCCCAACCTCAGCAGCTGTTTATGTGAAAGTGAAGTTTGATGTCTCATGTATCTGTCTGCATGTGTGCGTGATTTGTGCTGCAACTCCTCCACGAGACTTCGAGTCAGTATAAATTAAATTCCCTGTGAAATGCAGAAACAGGAGGAGGCCACTCGGCCAAAATCGAGCATGAGGTATCTTCACCTCCTCAAGACCTCAAGGGCAACACTTCCTTTACCCCACCCTCATTTGTTCCTAATCATACAAAGCACACACACACATGGCTAATGTTAAACTACCTACGGTTCCTGCCAATATCCCGGTACCCCTCGATTCCCAGCTATCCTTACTGCCATCACCTTCCCCAGAAAGCCATTCCATGACTTATCAACTTTCTGCAAAATACCGCTGCCATACTTCTGTTCTTACCCTCCTCTTATTCATTCTCCAACTTTGCCCTCTGGTTCTGTCACTGTCCATTTTGTCAAGAATCACAGCTATCCCCCTCTCCCACCCTCACTTCCCTTCTCACAACCTTACTTTCCAGTGTTTCTATTTGACAAACAACATGGGGAGACCCAAGAGAGTACTGCATAAAAGTTATGCTCGCAATAAAAAAAGCGTACAACGGAGAACAATTGGGTTATTTATAAGGTGTTCTTTTATCGACATTAGTTGTCAGGAAAGGAAAATAATTACGTGTGAACATTACAAAACTAAGGTTACTTTCGGATCGAGATTTGGACTTCGTTCTTGTCCGTAATTTTAAGTCGCAAAAGATACCCCGGAAAGATTTCTTCATGAGATTGTGTAGTTGTTCATACCTTTTGGCCCAAACCATGTTGCGCGAAGCAATTTTAAACAATATGTGTTGCCATCTTCTGTGGACTGGGACAGATAATGGGAGTTTTGGAAACTTGTGCAGACGCAGCCAAAGTGTTTACAGTCAAACCCAATGGTGAAAACATCCTTCGTTAGAAATTCCCACTGCCTCCAGCTTGAGAAACAGATGGCTGTAAAGACTTCATCAGAATCTATTTACCATTTATTATCCTGAAAACGTGCTCAGAGGCTTCTGCTGTGCTCTCAGCAGCTCACAAGTAGTTTTATTTTTCCAATCCAATTTTCACAGGCTTTAATAACAAAATGATAGGAATAAATAATGCTGATTGAACATCACCAAAGATATTTCAGTCATTACCACTATACATCCATCCATCCATCCACTGGGACCATAGTCTGTACGGAATGTTGGTGCTGCTGAAGCAGTCTTCTGGGCTATTGGGCGCAATCCTGGATGGGTTGCCACTCCAACAAAGGAAACTCAAATGACTCAATCATCCCAGCAAGCTGGCACTCATTTTGCCGACCTCAGGAGGATAACAGGCTGAGTCAACCCCACCTGATATTAATTCAACAGAAAGTGAGGTTTTAACTCTGGACCCTAAGATCCCAAACCCACCACCGTAACCATTAATCCAACACCAGGCATAGTCATTGCGAGACTTTGGAAATGGTGTAAACGAGGCCTAAAAAACAGCTAATCCGCAGTATGTACATTTTTCAGCGACTCACTTCCACGAGACAGGGCATTTTAATCAGCAGTTTCCAGGGCGAAATCTCTAAGTCAAATAGTCTTTTAAAAATAATTTTGAGCATTTAACTCTTTAAACCCAAGTGGCTAGTTTACCATCCGCTATTCAAACCTCCATATACCCGAGCAGCCGGTTTACCAACCACTATTCAAACCTCCATATACCTGAGCGTCTAGTTTACCAGCCACTATTAAAACCTCCATATACCCGAGCAGCCGGTTTACCAGCCACTATTCAAACCTCCATATACTTGAGCGGCCAGTTTACCAGCCACTATTCAAACCTCCATATACTCGAGCAGCCGGTTTACCAACCACTATTCAATCCTCCATATACCTGAGCGGCCAGTTTACCAGCCACTATTCAAACCTCAATATTCCTGAGCGTCCAGTTTACCAGCCACTATTCAAACCTCAATATACCTGAGCATCCAGTTTACCAGCCACGATTCAAACCTCCATATACCCGAGCAGCCGGTTTACCAACCACTATTCAAACCTCCATATACCTGAGCGTCCAGTTTACCAGACACTATTCAAACCTCCATATACCTGAGCGTCCAGTTTACCAGACACTATTCAAACCTCCATATACCTGAGCAGCCGGTTTACCATCCACTATTCAAACCTCCATATACTCGAGCGTCCAGTTTACCAGCCACTATTAAAACCTCCATATACCTGAGCAGCCGGTTTACCAGCCACTATTCAAACCTCCATATACCTGAGCGTCCAGTTTACCAGCCGCTATTAAAACCTCCATATACCTGAGCAGCCGGTTTACCAGCCACTATTCAAACCTCCATATACCTGAGCGTCCAGTTTACCAGACACGATTCAAACCTCCATATACTCGAGCGTCCAGTTTACCAACCACTATTCAAACCTCCATATACCTGAGCGGCCAGTTTACCAGCCACTATTCAAACCTCCATATACACGAGCAGCTGGTTTACCAACCACTATTCAAACCTCCATATACCTGAGCGGCCAGTTTACCAGCCACTATTCAAACCTCCATATACCTGAGCGGCCAGTTTACCAGCCACTATTCAAACCTCCATATTCCTGAGCGTCAAGTTTACCAGCCACTATTCAAACCTCCATATACCCGAGCAGCCGGTTTACCAACCACTATTCAAACCTCCATATACTCGAGTGTCCAGTTTACCAGCCACTATTCAAACCTCCATATACCCGAGCAGCCGGTTTACCAACCACTATTCAAACCTCCATATACTCGAGTGTCAAGTTTACCAGCCACTATTCAAACCTCCATATACCCGAGCAGCCGGTTTACCAGCCACTATTCAAACCTCCATATTCCTGAGCAGCCGGTTTACCATCTACGATTCAAACCTCCATATACTCGAGCGTCCAGTTTACCAGCCGCTATTCAAACCTCCATATACCTGAGCGTCCAGTTTACCATCCACGATTCAAACCTCCATATACCTGAGCGGCCGGATTTTCTCCAAAGAGCCAAGGGTGGGGGAGCCGAAAGTCGAAGGAGCTCAGGGTTCAAAAGGTTACATGAAAGAGTGGCAATATCAGGTTGGTTAACCACAATTGTGTTCAGGATGCAAATCAAACTCACAAGAATATAGGAAATAAGGGAGGTATCTGTGGATGAGAGGCATCAAGTTGCTTGCATTTCCTGTTAATACAAGGAAGCGCCACAAGTGGCAGGCATGCACACCCCCTTCCTTTTGGCAATTGATGTAAAAATCTAGTATAATGTTTTTCGTTGCCCCGGAACCAAGCAAAAAATATATTTACAACACCATCGCAGCTCACCCCTCCCCACACCCCCCAAATCATAATTAATAATAAATATCATCATATTAAATTCACAATGTGCATGCTCAAAACCCCAGATATGACCCCCCCTCCTTCCCCCCCCCCATCACTGTTAAGAAACACCAAAACAAGAAACGGTGTCTCTCTCTTAGGTAAGTCGACATGGTACATCGGGTTCTCACGTAAATAGAGTTGGCACAAGTTTTATGTATTTTCACGTAGTCAAGATATTCTTTGCCGAAGATTTGGTAGTCATTGCTCTGTTAGTAATGATGCATGACATCATCTTTCTAATTGCAGATGTCCATTAAATAAATAAACAAAGCTGCCATGTCCACACAAGGTACCCCCGCACGACTTAAGGTCAATTCACTGGGAAGGATTGTTGAGGATTTGGGTAGCACATTCCCATTCATAATTCATTAGAGCTTGCATTGTAAACTCTGAACACATCATCGGTAGTCTGCAGTACGGGCAGCTGCAAGATCTCAGACTTTTCAGCGAGCTAAGGAAGTTGTCCAACTTTTTCGTTGTGCAGAGGCAGACCACTTTCTCTTACGTATTTTTCCCCAATACAAGCATTTTCAACTTATTTTAGAAGCTTTGTGAACCATTTTACCAAACAATCCTTATCTTGCACGCACGATATATTTTAGAGCGCCCCAATGACCACCGTCACTATGGGTTTCTGTGCATGCCCACAAGGCATTCTGGTGTGTAATGCATCAGTTCAAAAGTCGTGAAGTGTTGTGCAAAGTCTGACAAAAATAGTCATCGTTTTAACAGAACAAAATACAGTGCATTTCACGGCCTTCAGTCAGATGTCATCATTTTCTTTCATTCTTATTGTTGCAGGAATAAACGAGAACTGCACTCGGTGGAGCGCATACCTCCGCCAAGCTGAACAGTTGACGTTAAATGTATCCTACTGTTAGGCCGGATCTGCATCTGGACTGGGACGAAAATCTTATCGGCTTGTTCTTGTCAACTACCCAAATCGTCCAGCGAGTTTTGTCATAATCCGTCAACAACATTTAGAAATATTGTGCTATACATGTATATTGTTTTTGGCCCCATCTCACAATTGTGAAGAATTACTTATTTTTAATTTCTCAGAATATATCCAGATCTTCACTCAAATCGAATCAATTCGTCCTTGTCTGTGACAAGTCCACCCTGTCTGCCCACAAAGTTTCGCCTGAATTCGTCAATAATTTTGAGATACCGTGCTATATATGGTTTTTGGTTCGATCTCTCAACATTGAAGAATCACTTAAAAAAAAAAAAAAAGTATCTGGATGCGGATCCAGAAGTTCACCAAAATCTAATCAATTTGTCCTTGTCACACAGACAACTTGTCCAACCAAATTTCGTCTGAATCCATCGATAACTTTTTCAGATGTCATGCTCACAAGCAAGCAAACAAACAAACAGACAAGCAGAAAGGGGTGAAAACATGGCCTCCGTACTCCTTCGGTGGCAGAAGTAATAAAAGCACAATAAGAAGGAATAAGAATGCAGATATAATTTAAATCCTTAAGTATTTAAAAGACTGATCAACTGCACTCTTCCCTCCAGGTCTGCAAGCATGCAGTACACGCTCATCTCAGGTCATCCACCAAACCTACCCGTGATATTTTCTACCAACATTAACCCTACCTAATGCAACCATCTTTCTTGTAAATTATTGACTGTGTTCTTTGTTCCTGTCTATGTACATGTATGTATGTATATATATATACCCCCGGCTCCCGCTCGCCTTGAGACGCCATCTTGCTTCTCGTGAAGGGTTAATTTGCTCGCTCGTAATTTGGAGGGAATCGGGGGTCGCTTCTCTCACCCCTGGACCGATTCCCGTGAATTTCGCTGGAGACAGGAGAGCCTGTTGTCCCGCTCTCCAATACCAGTGCCGCGAGGAGGGCGATGAGTTTATATCGCACGACCTGACACCAATGTTGCGGTATTCGCGCCCGCCGGCGTGCTGACGGCCACGTAACTCGAATCGCGGCACGTCGCCCACCGGACGGACAATCCAGTCGTGACCCTCTCGGACTAACGCCGGGAACCAGTCACGGGTGGACCTTTCGGTCTCACCGCGATCGAGCCAATCAGCCCCCGCGTGGGATAGGGTTTCTCGCCAAATTCGACCTACCTAAGTACCCACGCGGAGGGTAGACCGGGCGATCGCACCTCGCCGCAGGTCGACTTCGGACACGGGCCACTTAAGCGACCCGTTCCGTACTATCAGAATAACCGAGCGGTGTTATCGTCGACCTCGACGGTTCGATTAATTATCGGGCGTATTCAGCCCACTACCAACCCTTTACGTGAAGCAAGATGAGGATTCAATGGGAGAAATGACGAAGCGAAGCGGGAAACAGTTCAACACAAAGCACATTTATTCGCGGCACACGGGAAGCACACATATTCAATTCCACCAAAAGCACACAGAAAAGAAAAACACAATTCAATTTACACAAAAAGCAAAAGAGAAACACAATGCAGAGCTAATACCGACTACCGAGCACACGGCAACACTTATACAATTCTACTTCACAGACGGCGCCGACAACACATACCCAAAACCAAGGAAAGAATACCCTCAAGGATGAGGCTGGCCTGAGGCCGAGACCGGGTCGCGCCTACCCGTCTGGTGATGAGACGCGGAGCGGCGATGGCGCCCCAACTCCGCGGGCCTCGCGGGCAGTGTCTGGTAGGGGGTGGGAAAGGGGCCCCCTTGGTCGCACTATCTCAGCGCGGGGGGAAACAGGAGGGGGTTGCTGATGCTCGGGGTATAGAGGATCTTTATTATCCCTGGTGTGCGTCTCCACCTCGGCCAGGTCGCGCTGTCGGCCTCCCTCGGGTGCAGCTCCCTGCACGACGCGAGCACCCCCTCGTCTGGTGTCGCCGCCTTTCCACAGCTCGTCCCCTCCGTTCCGACTCCAACGCACACGACGAGCAGCTCCACCGCCCGCGAAGTCTTGACCCTCTGCTTCCGACTCTCCTACTCTCCGCCTCTGGACTCTCCGACTCTCGACTCTGGATTCTTCTGACTCTCCACTCTGGACTCTTCTGACTCTCCACTCTGACTGACAAACACGGTCCTTTTATCCCCCCGTAGCTTCGCCTTTGACCCCCTCCCTTTGACCTTTCACCTCGCTCCCCATTGGCCCGAGAAAAAGTGGGCGTGAAGGCTTTTTGATCCACAAATTTGCATATATCGATCGTCCTGGAGGCGGGGCCACCCGCCCCTCGCTCACCGATTGGACGGCAAAAAGTGGGCGTGTGTCGTTTTTGATCCGTTTTTGAAGCACAAAATCCGTGATTTTGTACACGCTGTTCGGCGCGCGCCCTGCACGAGTCCAACACCGGTACCCACAGGCGGCGCAAGAACGGTGGCGATGCGACGGCTGCGAGGTGTGATGTGAAGGTCGTGGCGGTTGTGGTGAAGCGGCGTTGTGGTTGGTGGTTGATGTTGTGGTTGTGGTGGTAATCATGGCGGTTGGTCCAAAATAAAGATAGTAAAAGAAAAACGGCTATCCTGAAGAGTCGCAGCACGCATAAATGACATGTATTCCCACTAGACAACGGGTTTGGGCCTAACTACACATGCACTTACCGAGATACCTCACCTAAGGGACCTGAATGGTGGTTTGCGAATTTGGTAACCACAACAATATATATATATATATATATATATATATATATATATATATATATATATATATATATATATATATATATATATATATATATATATATATATATATATATATATATATATATCGTTCCTTCTTTCCCTTTATTATTGTGGCCAACTGGGTCCCCACCATCAGTTTGTTACATTTTGTCAACTTGCTCTTCCATGAGCCTCGACTTTGTGTACGAACAATATTGTGGAATTAAAATTGTACAGAGAGGTTATGCCCAGGATTGGAATTTATTGTTTCCCCTTATACATTTCATTTCCCAGTGACAAGGAGTGGTCTACCTTTGTTCTCAACACCAGTGGGTGTAAGAAAAATAATGGGTTGAAATAGGGAGGTGGCAGGAACTGGCTCAGGTGATTTTAAATAATTAATTGTTTTTGCGAGTAGCTCTCAGCAGTTATTTTACAGCAGCATCTTATTTAGCATAATGCTTGATTTGCAGTTGTATGACTAAACTCACCTTCCATATTTCTGTCGATATTGTGGATCATAATAAAATCTCAGTTACAATTATTACCTCTGCCACCGAAGGTGGACAGAAGTTTTGTTTTCACTCCCGTTTGTTTGTCTGAAGACATATCTCAAAAAGTTATGGACGAATCCACATGAAACTTGGTGGACGGGTTGTTTACGTGACAAGGAAGAATCGATTAGATTTCGGTGAAGATACGGATACTACAATTTTTTGAGAGATTCTTCACCATTGAGAGATATGGTCAAAAACGATAAAGAACACAATATTTCAAAAAGTTGTGGACGGATTATGACAAAACTTGGTGAATGAGTTGGGTAGATGACAAGAACAAGCCAATTAGATTTTGGTTAATGTCCAGAGTCATATCTGGCCGACAAGTGGGATACATTTACCGTGAACTGTTCAGCCTGGCGGAGGGAGGTACGTGCTGCACCCTACGTGAGTGTAGTTCTAATTTATGGTTATAAATTTACAACTTTTTCTCTTCATGAGCAGCATATCAATGCCAGAAACGACTACATTCACTTATCTAGTTGTCTAGTTTTGTCAGGTTGTGGCCGACTTCCGTTGACATTCATGATCAGGTTTCTCCAAAAATCCCAATCCAGCACTGCTTCAGCACAATCCAGGACGATCCAGCACAAATCCCATACTCTGTTCTCACTGCAGCTTCTTGTTTTGTGTACACGATTATCAGACAAATCAGGTGCTACAACTTCCTCATTACCCTCAGCATAATCTCTATCAATTCATGATCAACACAATTGAAAGTTTTTTAAACTTCATGTATAAACACGAAAAGCAGTCAGTGAAAGTGTGAAGCCGTGTGACTATATGGCTATTAATTTAGCTCTCATATGGGCTTCGACATTGAAAACAAACAAACAAAAAATACTATTTGAACGTCGGATGCAGACAACACATACGTCTATAAATTACATACTAATGGATACCATTCACAGTGAAGCCGTGTGACAATATGTCCATTAATTACGTACTATTTGAACGTGGGTTGCAGACTGCACATAGTATATTAATTACGTACTATTAGAATGTACCTTTCACGGTGAAGCTGTGTGACCATATTTCAATTAATTATGAACTGTTTGAACATCAATTGCACCCTGACTTCGCACACATACATTTATTAATTATGTACCATTGCAATGCATCTTTTGACACTTTAGACTGCTGAGACCCCTTCGACCCTTTAAGACCACCCCCCACCAAGACCCTTAAAGACACCTAAGACCCCAAAGACACTAAAGATGCCTCAGACCCCGAGATGCAAAAGAAAGACGCAAAAGACTCCAAAGACCCCTAAAGATGCCTGAGGCGCAAACCTCTCCTGAGACCTAAATTACCCAAAAGTACCCGAAGACCCCAAAGACTCAAAAGACCCACAAATACCCCAAGGACCCCAAAACCCAGAGGAACCCAATGTCTCCAAAGACCCAGAAGACCCAAAACCCTTTAAGACCCTCAAGACCCCTA
>NC_140977.1:34303231-34325731 GCF_056783735.1 Eptatretus burgeri | reverse complement strand
AACTTAGAAAAACCCCAGTTTGCTATGAATGTTCGCTTTCCATCAACCATTCTTTTTTTCCATTTTCAGTGCCAACTCACACCTCTCAAAGCAACCATCACACTCTTCTCTCTCCAAGCCTCCCTCTCACCTCTCTCAAAAACTCCCCCCTCACCTTTCTCCCTCAACTCTCCCCACTCACCCTTCTCCCACCATTCACCCCCTCACTCACCCTTCTCAAAGTTGTCCCCCCTCTCATCCACGAAGCTGCATCCTTCCACTGCCCTCTCACCTCCATCTCTTCACTCCACCTCCTCAAATCCTTAACTGCCTTCTTCCCCCTCTCTTGACCGCCCTCTCCCCCAGCACCACAGAGCCTTTTCTCCTCCTCATCCGGCCCCCTCCCCAAGCTATTCTGCAATCCCCCACACTCTTTCAACAACTCTCCTTACCTCCCCCCTCATCCCATGTCCTTACTCCCCTCCCCTCCCACCCCCTCCACCCAAAGCCTCCTCCCTCCCTCTTCATTAACAGTATGGACCTCAAATATCCAGGGCCTTCGCTCAAACCTTTCAGATCTTCCCATACAGGTTGCCACTGACAAATCAGACATCAACTGCCTAACCGAAACTTTCCTCCCCCAAGACGTGTCTGACACATAAAGTCCCCATCCCCAAGTATCTCTCCCTGGTTACTCCCTCCTCCGGTTTGACAGACCTGAGCCTCGTCTTGGTGGAGGAGTTGCCCTCTTCATCAGACTCTATTCCTCACTCTCCATGCACTGTCCTCACTTCCCCACACCCGCAGGAATACCTCTGGCTGTGGCTTCCCCTCCACTCCAACCTCATGTTTATATGTGTATTGTACCATCCACCTAACAGTGATGACTCCATCTACACCTGACTATCCGAAAACAAGGACCAACTTCTATCTTCTCATCCAAACTCTCTCTTCCTCATATGTGGCGACTTCACTTGTCATCATGCCAGTTGGCTCGGTGTGGGTACCTCTCTCACCTGTCATGGCACTTCAGCAAAAGCTTTCTGTGACTCATTGGGACCGACTCAATCGGTCAACTTCCCGACTTGAATCTCAACCAGTGGTACTCCATCTCTTCTGGATCTGATTTTCACAAATTTCCCTGACAATATCTGCTGCTCTTTTTTTCCGCTCCAATCGTTTCTTCTCACCATGTCCTTGTCAAAGTGGACATCTCTCTGGCAATTATCAGAGAACCACCTCACCGCCGTTGAGTCTGGCATTTCACTCAAGCCGACTGGCAGGGTCTCCAAGCAGCCCTCAAACTTATCGACTGGTCTCCTATCGCTAATTTCTCCGACATCAACTCATCTTGGGAATTCTTTTAAAGAAACTTGCTCTACCTCAGGCACAGATTTATCCCCTCTCGTCTTCAGTTGTCCTACCCTTCCTTCCGCTCATGGTTCACTGAAGCTTGTGGTGAGGCAGTTGTCCTGAAACAACTTGTCTTTGCCTCATGGAAAGCAAACCCAACTTAGTGTAATCTCAGTTCCTTCCATAGAGATCGGAACAAGTGTATCTACCCTCAGGAAAGCCAGAAACATCTTTCTAATCTCAAGTCTAAACTTTCAAACCTCGCTCCCTCCTCAAAATCCTGGTGGCATCTAATCAAATCTGTTTCTGGTTTATGTTCCCCCTCCATCCCTTCCCTTACCTCAAATGGCTGCAATGCTGATACCGCACGTGAAAAGGCTGAATGTCTAAACTCGGTGTTTGCAGCTAAATCTTGTGTCCAAAACCCATCACTTTCTCTACCCACCTTACCCAGTCGCACCCAACTGTCCCTGGAATCTGTGTCCTTTCTCCTGACAAGGTAGAGAGCTTGCTGTCAAACCTCGACTCAGATTCTGCAACTGGTCCAGACAGCATCAGCCCACGTGTCCTAAAAACCTGTTCTTCTGCTCTTGCTCACCCTCTCTCTGTTCTATTCACCCTCTCATTTGCTCAAGGTCATCTGCCATCTGCTTGGAAATCAGCAAACATTGCAGCTCTGCATAGAAAGGTGCAAAAACAGATCCCTGCAACTACAGACAATCAGGCTTCTGCCAATTATCAGCAAGGTTATGAAATCCATCATCGCTTCAGACATCAATTCCTCCCTCTTCACCAATGGCTTGATTTCCAATCTTCAATTTGGTTTCAGACCAGGTCACTCTACCCTGGATATGCTGCTTCTGCTCTCCCAACAATGGATTGACTCAATGCTGGACATGAAATCAGAGCCATATCCCCAGACATATCGCGTGCTTTTGACATGGTCTGGAACACTGTCCTGCTCAACAAACTCTCTTCCTCTGGTATCCAAGGCCATCTCCACTCATGGCTCGCAGACTTCCTCTCCTGTCGCAGTCAACGTGTGGCCCTAAATGGAGTTCTTTCATCCCCCCTTCCTGTCCTGGCTTGAGTTCCTCAAGGCAGTGTTTTGGGCCCTGTTCTTTTTCTGGTTTTCATCAATGATCTCTCCAAATCTCTGGAAAATCATCTTTATCTCTCTGCCGATGACTCCACCCTCTACCGTACCATCTGTTATCCCTCAGACCAGCAAGCAGCAGCTTCTTCACTCACTGCAGATCCGGGTAAAATCACAAACTGGTCCAAAACATGGAACATGTTTTTCAATCCGGACAAATCTCACACTCTCACTTTGTCTCTCTGAAAGGACCATGTGGAAAATCCCCCCCCCATCTACATTATCAACAATCCTCTGGAAGAGGTCCTTTTTTTTCAAATTTAAGGGGTCTCACTATCTGCCATGATCTTTCGTGGGAAAGCCACATTTCCAACATGGCCTCCAAAACCAGTCGCCGACTGAGAATCTTCTGTCATGCTAAGTTCTTCCTCAGCCCACCTGAGCTCCTGACCACATACAAAGCTTTCGTCCTCAGCTTGATGGAGTGCTGCTCTCCCCTCTGGGCTGGTACCCCTGCTTCCCACCTTTCTCAGCTGCACGCTGTGGAAACCATTGGCATCTCCTGCGATGAGGCTGTCTTTGGTCCACTCACTCTCTCACCACTAGCAGGTCGGTAGTCTTTCTGTCTTTGACCGTCTCCTCTCTGGTCTCACCCCCCCCGCCACTCCACCTACGATTTGTCCCCACCATATTTCCGCAAGGTGCTCAAGGTCCACCAACAAGCCCTTCTCATAAAACGACTAAAATCATGATTCACTGCTCACCTTCACTCTTTCATTTCTCTTTTTTCCCGCCTTTGGAATAAACTCCCTCACTCTGTTCAATCCCATTCTTCCCTCCAGGCCTTCAAAACAGCTGTTCACCACCACCTCTTATCTTCCCCCATCCAAATCATTGATCTTTTCTACCCCCATTAATCTACCCCTAACCCACCTCCTTCAAATTCCCTGTTTTCCTTCCTGGAAGTCCCTGTAATGTCCATCTTGATTACCTCTTGTTCCCAACCCCATTCCTCTCCACAGATCTCCTGATATGTCTGTTCCCCACTGTTTTTGTCCTTCCCACTTCCGCCGCTCCTGTCTCATGCCCCCTTTGCTCTGCGTTATGTGTTAGCTCTCATACGAGCCTCGACAAGGAATAGCAAAAAATATACATTTATTATTCCTATTAAATTTTATGTTTTGAATACTGCAGAACACCAATCGGAACATGAACTTGCAGTTTTGCAGTACTTTGGCTCTGAAATTGGTAAAGTGTATTGAACCTCATCCCTATCGCACATGTGCAGAGACAAGTGAAATCGGATTTTTACTCTGTCTGTCTGGCATTGAAAAACGTATCGTTTTTATGGATGTCATCTTCATAAAGGACACAAACAACGGCCCAAATAACTAATTTAACGTGCCAAATCAGGTGGTGGGAAGACAGTGCTTCAACGGCAGTAAACTTCCTAATTTTTTTTAATGTCCTCCTCTTGCAGTTTTACCGAATAGTCAATTGCAACTCAGCACTGGTCAAAGGGATACATATTGTGACGTCCACGGGACTTGAACAGTCCTGCCAATGTAGAATGAGCCGAAACGATGGAGGCGGTTTATTTATTTATAACCCAAACATGGCGGTTCTAATCGCTCAACCGCAAACGGGACGAGGAAGGTGGCACGAGTCGCTTTTCACTGAGTTGATGATGTTTATTTGTTTTTATTATTAACCAGAAATAACAAGACTCGGCAAGAAGAGGGATCCGGGGCGATTCGACGGGATGGTGTGGGATCGGGCGTGGGGAAAACACAGACAATTCCAATGAATATACAATTCTCAAACCCTCTAAGGCGCCAAGCACACACACACACACACACACACACACACACACACACACACACACACACACACACACACACACACACACACACACACACACACACACACACACACACACACACACACACACACACGTAGCTACTTCTGGTGGTCAGGCTGGACCGTGGTGTGGACGCAACTGTCCCTGGATCAGCATCGGACGAGCTGGCCTTGCTCTCGTCAGGGGGGGGGGGGGCAGGAGAAACCGTGGTGCTGTCGACCTCCTGGTCCTGGCCCAAGTCCGCTCACAGCCGCCAGGGAACCAGTTCTGGCGCCAAATTGCGAGCAGGAGAGGGATAGGAGGCAGGTCCGCCCACCGTTCGACCCCGTACTCCGAGTCAGCAGAACCCCAGAGCCAACCAAGGTGAGGCACGAGGCTCAGCAAGGCTCCAAGACACGATGAAGAACACGATCGAATCAGCACAACAACAAGTACGCTTCCCGCGCAACAGCCTCCACACCAAAAAAACACGATCTTTTTGTCCCGATCTTCTTCCTCTTCCTTTTCGACCCCGAACAGAACCTTTTTATCCTCCTGTCCTCGTCACTTCCAATCGAGCCGTTTTATTGGCCCACCACCGTCGCCTTCCGCCAATCGTGATCATGGGGCGGAGCCATCCGAAGCCCTGTCCTGTGACGTCACGGCCAGCCTCCAGGGACTACTAAAAGGGGTTTACGCAGACACACTTACCCTATCCCGTGTCCCGATCTAATTACGTGACAATTATCATTTCCCCCTTAAAGAAATGAACATTTACTAGACAACTTATCACCACTGAATTGCTACTTATTACATCGAGATCCTGGTAAACTCGAACAGCATGGCATACCTAATTAAACATCCTAATTACCCTTTGAATGCATACCCCCCCCCCCTTAAACGTAACAATATATTGGGTGGAAAATGTAGGCTGTATCATATTAAACAAACGTTGTACATAATCCCAAGAGAAATCCAACATGATGGTGAATGTGTGCCCACATTTACACATCATATATTAGAAAAGTTACATTTGTCAAACAATACATGTTTGTCATCATCTTGCTTTCAGTGGAGTTTTGGGGGATTAGTGGTATCTTCACTTGTGCATGCATCATCGTCTGTAATGGTTTCAATGTTCACAGACGACCATATATACAGACACAGATCACTTTTCACCGGTTCAATGGAAAGTGTGCCGAGTGAGCTAAGGACATGATGACTTGGTGGAGAAGTCAACATGATGCATTGGCCTTTAACTTAATGTCACTTATCGTAAGCACTCAGATCATGATCCATACAATGTCGCATGAGATGTCATGAAAGATGAAATATCATGCAAGTTTATGACACCAGTGATGTTATTAAGTAATGTGGACATTGCTCTTATTGGCAGACACAAGTGTGGACATCACTCTTTGTGGCAGTCCATAGCCAGCAGCAGACATTTTTAACATACTGTGCTGCATTTTCATTTTCAGGATGGCTTTCAGCAACCAAATTATGCAAAGGATTATTTCCCAAAATGCCATCCTCATATTTGACCTGTGAACCTTTTTGAAGAAATTTCATTGGTTAATTCATCAGCTTATAATGGGTGCAGTTGATTAGCGGGAGCTGAAGTGGGTCAAAGGCTGCTTTTAGGTAATCTGATGAAACCTGGTGGTAGAAACAATGGAGCTCAAGGACGTTGTTAGCTTTAGAGATGCATTAATCTTTCTCTCATAGCAAATGCCACAAATATATAATTGCCAAACGAAAGTGGGGGAGGGGGGGGGTTAATCCAAAAGCTGTAAAGAAAAAGTGAAAGCAGGGGGTGCTGCATGTCAAAACATTTAATCTTTTAGACAAGGACACAAGTCAGGATTTCCTGTTCACATTTATGTTGTGGGAATGAACGAGATTACAAAGCATTTTCTTTGGCAAATTTCACTCAGACAGGAAGGATCCATACTATGCTGCATGAGATATCCATCCATCCATTGGGACCATACTCTGTGCAGAGCATTGGTGCTGCCAAAGTAGTCTCCTGGGCTATTGGGAACAATCCTGGACAGGTCGCCACTCTGACGCTGGATACCAGCAAGCTGGTACTCATTTTTGCCGACCCCAAAAGGATGACAGGCTGAGTCAACCCCACCTGGTATTAATTCAACAGAAAAGCAGGATTTGAACTCAGGATCCAAGGATCCCTAACCCATCACTCTCACCATTATAGGATCCCTCGCCCACCACTCTAGCCATTAAACCAACACCAGGCATACAAGATATCGTGAAAATGGAATTTAGCTGTATAATATTGCAACAGGTGGGATTGCCGGGATGTGAATATGGCACAGACATGATGGGCCAAATATCCTCCTGTGTCCGAGTTTCCAGGTGTCTCCTTGTCATGAGCTGGCAGGATGGCTTCGACTCCCTTGAGATACGCGCACTATTCTCAGAGTGATTTCAGGCAGGGCGATTCTTCATCCCGGTGTTTCACAGGCAGGGCCATCGATTCTTCAATGAGTGTGCCATCCCTCAGATGGGCGTTAAACTGTGCATCTCCTCTGCCAGTATTAATTGGTGTGTGTTAAAGATCTCAGTGTCCTTCGTGACGAGTCAACGAGCTATCGCAGGCACACTAAACAAATTCAAAATCCCTATCCTGACTTCCTGTGTTGTCGTGGTGATCCATCCAGGTTTGATACCCATCCAGGCCAAGAAACTGCTTCAGCAGACCGACACTCTCCGTAGAGCATGTTGTGGTCAATCTCCTCGCAATGTTGAAACTCTGAGCTTATACACATTGTTTTCACAACTTGCAATACCCGCTCCCACGGGGAGAGAAATATGGTGTCATTATCCCCTCTGTGCACGAGGTCCTGCTTCTTCTTCTCCTTTGCTTGACAGATGGAAGGATGCATCTCCATTTTTGTAACCAACTGCCCTCCTAGAGTGCATAGTCTCACCGCACGTGCTCATTCTGAACAAAAATACCATTGTTAACTGAACACGCTACTATTATGGCCCATATACCCAAAGCATCCGTACAGACATCTGTGGCACATACATTGCCATTATCCGTAGCTTTATTGATTGATTATGAGGATATTTAATGACCAATTTTGTACACAAAGACTAAATTACATCAATGAAGGTGAATATGAATTTTTTTTTTTTAAGTATACTCCCTACGGCTAATTGATCACATGTATGAAGTTTCACATCGATCTGTTAAGTGGTTCTGGCGAAGATTTTTTTTTTCTGACATTTTTATTTTCAATCCAATATGGCCACCAGACCATATGACCGATGACGTCGTACATTTAATTCTCCACTGACATCCGGTTGTACATCAGATATGTGAAGTTTCATATTTTTCAGATAAGGATTTTGATTCAATGAATAATGGCTGGAATACCACTTCACCGATGATGTCATAGTTATCATCCTATATACCATATGGAGAGTTGATGACATGCCAAGTTTCAAATTTTTTTGCCGAGCAGTTTCGGAGAAAAAGATGTCCACTTTTTTCCCATTAATAGTTTAATCCAATACGACTGCCATCCCACGTGACCAATGATGTCAGAGTTATCAATTAAATATTCTCCATGGGGAGTCCCTCCTATATTTAAACTTTTACACTGATCGGACAAGTGGCTGCAGAGAAAAACATTTTTCAAGCAAAAATATATAGACGCGGACACAATGACAGACAGACAGACAGACAGACAGACAGACAGGGGTGTTGCAATAGTCTCACATCCCCTTATGGGTGAGATAAATAAACACTCGTTCCCTCGGGGAGCCAAAAGAGGTGTCACTATCCGCTCCCTCCTGCAGGGGTCAGTGGTTAAAGCACTTGCACGATTCTCCATGGACAAGGGAAAATTTCATTGTCTCTCCATTCTCGCTTGGCGGGAGGGATTGGGGGGTGGGGGGAATTAGTTTAAGCCCATGACCAGACCCTGGGTACCCCCAACCACGTACGCAAAATTTGGGAGAGATTCATATGGCCTAGCTGTTTTCAATTCAACAATGATCAGACGTATATACATACATACATACACGCCTGATTTTAGGATGATATAGAGAAGAATAAAAAGATAACTTTTACCCACGTCCGGTTTATCAGTAAGAAGTAATGAAAAGCCACAAGGACATGAATGTTTAAAAAGCATCCAGCTATCATTCTGAATCATTAAATAGGAGGCTGTGTTTGATTCCAAGCAGAATCACCTCCGAGTGAAACTTCCATCTCTTGTTAAGCCAGCTGTCTCAGTCTCCAATACGGACTTTAAAGACCCCATGGCAACCTCTGCGGGGCACAGGAATCATGAGCCAAATGTCTCCAATGTGTACTTTAACTACCCCACGGTCCTTTAAAGAGCCCTTGGCAGAGACCACATGGCATCTCTCCTCTGGGCCGGCACCATGGCCAAATTCCCTGTTGGGTTAAACAAAGGGTCGAATGTCTCATCCTATTCGGATCACTCAAAAACGATAACCGCCACAGCAGCCCCACAACTGTGTCCTGGAATTAACCTCCAACACAAGGTGCGATATTCGATTATGATTGGAGTTCAGATGATGATTTTTTTTTTCTTCCAAGACTTGCACACACCTTGTTAAGGTTAAAGGTGTGAATGGTGACCGAGTTTAAGCCATCCTTCTACAGTTCTCGAGATACGAACAGGCAATTATTCCGTGCTGTTAATTTGATCCACCATTCGCACATTTGTGGCAGCTTGTCACGACCTACTTAAAGGACTTGGACTTTTCTAGTCCACAACCCAATTTCTATCAAACTTTTACTTCCATGCACAGTGTTTCTTGCAGCTCTTTCTCTCTGGTTGCAGCTGCAGTGGTGTGAACTGTGCGTGACAGGAACGGCTAGAACATCCTTTTGAGTCACTAAGATTTCTCTGCCAAATCCAAATAACCTGCTCCTTATGTGCAGACATTTCTTATGAATTCAACACTTAGCGGGTTACGTATACAGGGCCAGTATTTAAACGCAACACACGAGGGCGGATCTGCGAAAAGGATGTGCGCGTTTTGGCTCGAGAGGTGGGGTGTGGGGGAGCAAGAAAGTTTCCTCCACCTCTCCACCGTCAGTAAGGAGAGGGCGTCTCTCGGTTTTAAGTGAAATCTTTTCAGCAATTCATACGTTTTCCCACTATGGTCTGTAGCACGCACAACAAAGATCGTTCACTTAGGGACGTGTGCTCATATCTTAAATTGGCACAGTTGTCCCAAGCACGGGACACCTATTGTCAAGATAACTGCATATCTTATCCATAAACCTCGGGTAAAGTGTTGAAGTAAATAATCAGGGTTGGTAATGAAAGCGACTATACGGTTTTAAAGGTTTGCATTTAAATGTTTTTATTTTTTAAGTAAGGCTCATGTTCGAACTTCATATGAAAAGCAAACCCAGTCACCCTTTCCTTGTCTCACTCAAGCTGAAAATTCATGCTCACGTTTTTATTCTTCTCTGCACCTTAATCCCAATGGTTAGCTCGAGGTCGGCCACTTCGATCAGACTTGTGCATTCCCCTCTCTCCTCCGCATCTTCTTTTTTCAATCCCACGGTCTTCAAAACCTCTTTCTACTACCTCTCTTCAACTCCATCTTTTCCCTCTAATTGGCTCATCCCATGCTATGTTGATTGGTTCTTCGTCCTGTTTCCTCGTCATGTGTCTGAAACACTGCAATCTCGTCTTTCCAATCCTTTTTGTGATAAAAACTGCAGCTCTTGCGTATTCCTCATTCACTCTCTTGGTGATGATACTCTGAGAATCCACTAAAGCATTCTCGTGTGTGTCCTCTCCTACTTGTCTTCCTTTTTTTTCTGAAAGCCCATGTTTCTGCACTGTACATTATAACCGGTCTAACACTGTATTGTAGATTTTACCCTTCAATTATCTTGGTATCCTTCACGGGAAATAATCTGGCATGCTCATCTCCACTCCTGCAATTCCACTCTTAGGTTTCGGAGTTTTATTATTCGACGGTTTCTTTGTGATGGAGTAAAATTCTACTTTGATTGTAATTTTGTCCAACAACTGTAACGTTTCTCTCAAAAAACTGAATCAACGATAGATATAGTAGAGGTAGAAATTAAGTTTATTTATTTTCCACTAAAAAAACAGCAGCACTAACATACCATCTCAAGAAAAGGATGTCGATACAGCTGTCAAGTTAAAATTCAACCGCATGCATCGTGAAGACGTATCCATTGGGACCGACAGCACAAATCTCAAGTCACATCACCCCTCACTCATCACAGTAACAAAGCCAACAATACTGTTTAAACAGAACATACAACCACCTTGTCACATGAACCCATGAAACTACCTCCCATGTAGACAGTAAGGATGTTTCCACGTGATGCCATTGGTAAGCCATGCCCAAGCCCAGCCTGTGGGAGGTGTTGAAATCCTCCTGGCACACATTAAGCATATGTTGTCAGAGAGACTATTAAACCAGTGATGGCATTTGCATTCACACCATTGTAAGCCAAGAATGAGCAGCGCGCCAATGATGCTCTGGCAGAGGACCCCTGATTGGAGCATTTTGAGGAAGGCAGAACTGTTTTGCTGCGGTCCTACGGAGACCATAACATTTTGTATGGGGGAAAATCTTGCACAACAGTGATAAAGGTTATTGTACCAAACAAGTCTTCACAAAGCGATTGATCTGGGATTACTTCATGCTATGGATTACTTCAAGTTACATTCTATCCCCCGAAATAGAAGTTGCTTGCGTTCGGTTAATAGGAATGTCGTGATCATGGCTTGGCTGTGTAAAGCCATGTTGGCTGAAACTTGCAAGTTCCTCATCCTAATCACTTTGTTTCAGCCTCATGGTAGTTCTTTTCAAACTTTTGTTCATAGAACAGGAAAGAGATCCAAAGTTTCCAGTCCAAAATAAATGTCATTTAGAATAATATTCATAATGAAGGACAGGTAAAAGTATTTTCAAATGGTTTATGAAACAGGCAAATGCACATCTCGTGGCATCAGCTCCATGTTAACGATGATGTCAGTAAACCAAGATCAAAATATCCATGCAGGATTTTTTAGCCCAGCTTCTCGAACACCTTGTCTCTCATTTGAATAAGATGAGTAGGAATGTATAGGATTTGATCTTCCGTTGTAGAGGATGCCTCATTCGGCCTTTGGTGGAAAGGTGGTCAACCCCACGCTCGACCAAAACAGAAAATCTAGACCTAGACAGGAGAACTGGCTGAAATCCTACTCTTGTGCAAGATCTTTATTGGCAAGACTGCAAATAAAATCCGGTTTTGAGTCCCATTCGAGATTCACCATGTAGTGCACCTCTTTCCCAGCGCAATGAACAGCCAACAGACAAAGCTGGTACCACAGAATACATTCAAGCCACCATGGAATACATGTAGCAATTCCTAAACTATTAACAGACTTGAAAATATCTTAAAGGAATGTCAAGGTAATGGTGATGACATTTGCATCAGTTGGTGGTTCAAAAAACAAGTTACCAGCAACAGAACACACACCGGGTTTAATCGCCTTTTTGTCATATCTATCTACTATAATAAAGAGGTTGTGTGGCTGTAACTATGTCGCCAATATTCGCTCATCGATTGGTTGTTGCACTGAGCAATTGGGTGTGCCCGTTTTTTGTCCAGCATCATTTTTCGAGTCTTCAAAGGTGGCTCCAGATGGACATTCCAGCCCGAAGACAAGCAATTAAGAATTAAAATAATTAAATACGATATACGATATATGACAAAATGATTCATGAACACGTATTTTTCCATTGGCTTCATTTGTATCGGCAGAAAATACAATCGCACTTGACATCACAAGAGTGTGCTGCAAGCTTCGAATGTGATCACATGGAATACAATAGGTTGCGATGAATAAAATTTATTTCAAAATTGACAAAAATTATAAAGTTCATTTCCAAGAATGTTCCATAGAACATTGCCCACCAGAGGTCGGCTGAGAAGGGTACTGGATAGTCTAGATTCCTGCCTTCAATTCCAAAAAAATGTCTCCCAGTCTAGATAGGAGATGAAATACCTGGGTGATGCTGAGGAAGGCTTTATAGACATGCACGCGAGTGTACCAAAAGTCAAGTAGGACACAAGCTTATTCACAAAGTTTAATAAGCTTTGGCGTGCAACAATTAAAATATTCTAGGGTCTACTCTTGCCGCAAGCACAGTGGTGATGTTTTAACACCTAACCATTTATGATAACTTGGAGGTGTACTCTTCACTTTTCAGGAGATTGCTTGGTTGCAGGATGGCCGAGAGTTATGCACATTTGACTGAACCATTTTACAGGTCGGGTGATTCAATAATGTTTGTTCCGTCCCTCGGATGGACGTTAATCTTGGCGTACCGTCTGCCATAATTAGTGAGTGGACATTAACGATCACATGGTGTTCTTCACAAGGAGTAGGCAAGCCATCGCCAGTATCCTGGAACAAATTCCAAATTTCTACCATCATCTATAGGGGTATTTCTGGTGTTGGCTTAATGGTTAGGGTGGTGGGGCTTGGGATCCTAGGATCCTGAGTTCAAATCCCACTCTGCTGTTGAATTAATACCAGGTGGGGTTGACTCTGCCTGTCGTCTTTATGAGGTCGGCAAAATGAGTACCAGCTTGCTGCTATCCTGTGTCGGAGTGGCGACCTGTCAAGGATTGTGCCCATTAGCCCAGGAGACTGCTTAGGCAGCAACAACGCTCTGCAGAGTATGGTCCCAATGGATGGATGGATGGATGGATGGACAGGGGTCACTGTCTCAGCAGCACACCTACACTCCAAGCAATGATTTAGCAAGTATACACAGGCTGCATATAAAAAATAGGACCACTGGACCTCCAGCTTATCTGGGTGCTGACCTAATGTTGTAACCCAAATTTGGTAGCGTTCTAGATTTTTAAAGGAATTTATTAAGTCTGCCATTTTGACCTAATTAAAGTCACATGACTGGAACAAGCTTTGTAATCCCCGTTACCAGTCAGGAGCGGAACCTTGCTCTCAAATTTCAGCCAGATCGGCCTCGCGGTTTGGCCGAAAAAGTCGAAATAGGAGACGGACAAACGGACGGTGCATGCCAATACGTACCTGATCTGGAATTCCAATTCCGAGAAGCGAATAATCATGATAATGGCGATTCCAATAGTCTCCAATTGTCTGGTTAAGGTTGGCATTTCCTGTGGTCTTCAAGCCATAATGATGTTCTCCATAGGTATCTTAAGGATAGTCTTAAGGATAGCTTGGATAGAGGTGCCTAATCTGACCATTCACTTCTTCCTCTGGGACAAAAAAAAGTCTGAAACTGAGCAATGTCACCGGTTCCTGACCATGTATTGTGTGTCTGATTAACTATGTTAGTGGTTAAGCATGTCAGAAACATGTGGGCTATTCTTACAATTGAAAATGGGTGTGCCACTACCATTCACATTAGAGTGTATGATCAACATATGCTAACATGTCAAACATCGACTATATATTACTTGAGCATTAGGTAAACAAAATCACTGCACAAAAGTTCATTCCAATTCAAGCATAAAGAATGGCTCTTAATTGGGTATTTAAGTGAGCAGCATGATGATTGCCAGCCAAATGTCATCTCAGTGATGCTAAAATAGCACCTTGCAGCGATAAGCAACATGCATGTACACACACACAGCTAGATACAAACATGCTTAATTTGTGTTGCATTGTGAGTATGAAATATAATCGAAATAAGCGATTTAGAAATCACGGGGATGTGATTAGGTGCTCCCTTCCCAAACCTTGTGGGCCCGGCGAGGGCGAGGACCCAGGTGGGCCCGGCGTGGGTGAGGGCCCCTGGTAGGCCCGGCGTGGGTGAGGGCCCCTGGTTGGCCCGGCGGGGGCGAGGTGAGGATCGTGATGGGCAAAATAAGTGATGGGTTTGTTGTACGAGAGGAAAATAGAAAGTGTTCGACGTAATTGGGAAGAGCAAGATGAACTGTGGGCGGATTGAGACGAGTTCAGCATGGTAAAGAAATGAAATGAGTTTGACGTGAAGAAGATTATAACAGAGATCGGTATCGGAGGGCCTCATAATTAAATAGTTTCGGTGAGGAACGGTTTCGGATTGGCAAAGAGGGTGAGAGGAAAAGGCGTGATGTGAGGAAAGGTGGGATGGTTGGGGGGGATGTTTGGGATTAGGGAAGACACAAAGTGGGAGAGGATTGGGAGACGCTCAGCATTCAAAGTTGGGAGTGTTTGAAGATAAGTACAGAGACATGACAGAAGTAAATAGACACGATGATTTTTAAAGAAATTATTTATTGACCATCTGAAGTACATTTGACCCATTTTAATACATACACTAGTATTTGGTAGACTTGCCATTTGCAGATTTCAACGCTTTTACTCTTTCAGGCATAAAACTAATGAGTTCTGAAATTTTCTCTTGTGGGATTTCTGTCCATGCTTCATGCAAACGGTTTAGCAATTCTGCCCGTGATGTTGGTTTCCTGGAATTTTTCTGCACAGCTCGATCCAATATGGCCCAGAGGTGTTCAATGGGATTCATTTCAGGAGACTGACTTGGTCATGGAAGTCGCTTGATCCCATTTCTGTCCTGCCATTCTTTGAACTTTTTTGCAGTGCGGCATGGAGCTCCATCTTCCATAAAGTGTTGTTTTTGACCATCTGACCAGTGGAGAAGACAGGGAGAAGTCCATCCTCGAGGATAGAAATGTGGATCATGGAGTTAATGTTGCCAACTCACTCCACAAGCTCTGACCGACCAGCGCTCCAGATTGCTCCCCACACCATCAATGAAAAACCACCGTGTTTGACAGTTGGCTGCAATCAGTTCAAAACGAACTCTTGATTGCAAAGTCTCCAAACCCATATGTATCCACTGTCAGAAAATTGAGCAAATTGGGACTCATCTGAAAAAATTACAGTTTTGCCAAAACTCCAAGGGTCTGTTGGCCATCTCGTCAGACCACTTCTTTATCCTTTGAATGTTGGCTGGTCTAAGAAGAGGTTTTCTCTGAGCTGCTCTCCCAGAGTAGCCCAGTTGATGAAGATACCGCACGGCAGTTCTTCAGTGAACTTCGACCTCCTCTGCAACATCTGCTGCCTTGCAACGGGGAGATTTCTCAATGGACCGCTTGACAGCTCGAAGACACCTTTCTGAGGGCCCAGTTAGACCAGAACGAGAAGCTGTGGATTCCTTGCCTTCGCTGGTGAATTGCACAATCACCTGATTGACCATAGAAAGCGGAATGCCAAGGTTCTGAGCGATCTGACACTGGCTGATTCCAACTTCTGATTGGCCAACAACTCATCTTATTTGAAAAATCGCAAATGTCGTGTGCTCCCTGTGTTTGAGGCATAGTGAGTTGTGGTGCAAGACCCAGGAACTCGTTTCTGCAAATAAATAATTGAATATTAGTACAAATCGCAGAGTAAAACTTGCTTTATACAGATGAAATTAATAAATTTAAGGTACCTATTTACTTCTGTCATGTCTCTGTAGAATAATAGTATGTACATGTAGTGGAAGAAGACAGGGCATGATTTAAGGTAGATTGGCACAGGAGGGGAGGGATGGAAGCAGTAAAAGCGATATTTGATGTTTTCAAGGAAGAGAGAAATTGGAAAGGGCACAAATAATCAGTGAGGTCGTTTAAAGTTGAGGTTGTAGAGAGATGGGCAGGAATTTTAATGAGCTCTGCCTTGGAAGAAGAGTGTTGGGAGGCTGTCCAGGCAAGTCCTAAATGTAACCAAGATAAAATGGCTACGGAGCCAACAGCACATAAAAAAACTAAACTGAAAAAATAAAGTTGAAGAACAGTGGTGTCTGTTGTCAGTTTGCCATAAATTGAACGATGGTTGGTGTTTGTGGTGGGTACATTTTCACAGATTATTTTAGCGATGATATCACAGAGAATGAGTGGCGATGGTGCAATGTGCTAGTCGTGTGATGGTGACAAGATTGCCTTGCAATTGTCAGTACGATTCAACACAAGGGCAATGTGGAGGCGTTTGGAAAACGCCATTGCAGATGTGTGACAACATGGCATCTGTCAGTCACTTTGCCAAAACACTATGTTCTGGCAACTTATTCTGAAATGGGGACAACATTGAAGACACGTCGCTCAGCCACTTTCAAGGTCGAGAACGTTGGACGCCGCAAACTTTATAAATCTGGGAAAAACGAAAAACTTTGGAAGGGTTGAAAGCTTTGCCTGCAACACCCCATTCTAATCTACTTTCCTTGCCACATGGGATTGATTAAAGCAAACTACGGCAGGTCGAGCCATGGCAGCGACCAATGCATTGGCTATTCATCACTCTGTCCAGATTGGCCATCGTGATCCTTCACTCTTGCTACCCTGACGCTCAACATGGCCCTTCATCGATCGAGGCTGTGGTGGCAAATCAAGTGAGAATTGCCTATGTAACATGCCCTTAACCTATATTTCATCATTTGTTTGGTGTTGTTTCCTCCTGCACTTCATATTTCCTCTTCCACAGAATAGAGCTGGTCATTCTGTGTTTTAATAACACTTACCGACCAACAAGATCTCTTCGACCCTGACTTTTATTTCACTAAATAATGTGTGATGTGGTGTGTGTTTATTATATATATATATATATATATATATATATATATATATATATATATATATATATATATATACACAAATAAATGCAACCCATCTCTTCGCAGATGGGTCAATAAATTGGGGGGGGGGGGAGCAAGAGAGGGAGGGGGAGAGGGAGAGGGAGGAGGTGCAGGATGAAAGGGAGGCAGAGATGATGGAGGAAGGGGAGGAAGGGGGGAGGTGGGGAGAGCAACACCTCACCAAACATTGCGAATCACTGTGGGAGGGAGGGATGAGTGTGACAGAAAGACAAAAAGTTTACACACACACACACACACACACACACACACACACACACACACACACACACACACACCGAGAGAGCAACAGAGGTGTGGGAGGAGAGTACTGCATTTTACGAGGAGGGGGGAGCGAGGAGGGGACAGAGTGAGGGAAAAGGATGGGGGAGAAGACAAAAAAAAACAAAAGACAGGTGAAGGGTGGAGGTGGGGTTAGCAAACAGAATGATATGTGACGCTTAATGACTGAAGAGGAAACACAAAAAAAACATGTCAGAACAGCTGTACACTCAACTACACAACAGAGTTTGTAAAGTAATCCACTGGCACATCTGCAAAAACTTTGATATTCTAGTTCCAGAAAATTTGTGGGAAAATGAACCAAAAGCAATCACTGAAAACATTGACGTACCGCTCACGTTTGACCTTATGATCCCATCGGGCCAGAACATCGAAAACAAAGCATGGCGACCAGATATCATACTTAGGTGCAAAAAAAGAGAAGAAGGCATTGCTAATTGAGGTGTTAATAACAGTGATTTTGGACGAACGATGCAGAAATCAAGAAAATGACCAAATACCAAGACCTCAAGCATGAAGTGAAAAGATCATGGAAGCTGAAGAATGCCAAAGTTGCACCAGTGATTATGAAGGACCACATGGGAATGATGAAGAACCTCACAAGATATTAAAAACCATTCCTGGGAATATCACGCCAAACAAACTATAGTTGGAAGCCGTCATGGCTCAGTAACATTCATGAAGATAGCCCTCTGCACAAAACTTTGGAAACACAAAACTTCACAGCTTAGTACATACATACATATATATATATATATATATATATATATATATATATATATATATATATATATATATATATATATATATATATATATATATATATATATATATATATATATATATATATATATATATATATATATATATATATATATATATATATATATATATATATATATATATATATATATATATATATAAGCCTGGTGTGTTGGCGCAGTGGTTAGGGCAGCGGCTTGGGATCCAAATGGTCCTGAGTTCAAGCCCCGTTGGGCCACTGAATTAATACACCAGGGGGTTGACTCAGCCTGTCAACCTTCCGAGGTCGGCGAAATGAGTACCAGTGTACTGGGCCGGTGTATACCCCGGTTAAAATAGGTGTACCATATCCCTGTGTCGTAAGAGGCGACCAGGGTTGTGTCAGGAAGGGCATCCGGCGTAAAACATGTGCCAAATCACTATGCGGATCATACGGATGATCCGCTGTGGCGACCCCGAACGGGAGCAGCCGAAAGAAGAAGAAGAAGATATATATATATATATATATATATATATATATATATATATATATATATATATATATATATATATATATATATATATATACACAAATATATACATGTGTATGTCTGCGTCTTCTTCTTCTTCTTCTTCTTCTTTCAGCTGCTTCCGTCAGGGGTCGCCAGAGCAGATCATCCGTCTCCATTTCGCTCTATCCTCCACATCTGCCATTCACACTCCAACCACCTACATGTCCGCCCTCACCGCATCCATGAACCTCTTCTTTGGCCTTGTTCTTCTCCTCCTCCTGCCTGGCGGCTCCATCCTCAGCATCCTTCTCCCGATATACTCCGCTTCCCTCCTGTGCATATGTCCAAACCATCTCAATCTCGCCTCTCTCACTTTGTCTCCAAACCATCTCAATCTCGCCTCTCTCACTTTGTCTCCAAACCATCTCAATCTCGCCTCTCTCACTTTGTCTCCAAACCGTCCTACCTGCGCTGTCCCTCTACTATACTCATTCCTTATCCTGTCCATCCTCGTCACTCCCAACAAGAATCGCAGCATCTTTAACTCTGCCACCTCCAGCTCCGCTTCCTGTCTTTTTGTTAGTGCCACCGCCTCCAAACCATACAACATAGCTGGTCTCACCACCCTCTTGTATACTTTCCCCTTCACTCTTGCAGCTACCCTTCTGTCACAAATCACTCCTGCAACTCTTCTCCACCCACTCCATCCTGTCTGCACTCTCTTTTTCACTTCTCTCCCACACTCTCCATTACTTTGGACAGTTGATCCCAAGTATTTAAACCCATCCACCTTCCCCACCTCAACTCCTTGCAACCGCACCATACCACCACCCTCCCTCTCATTTACGCACATGTACTCCGTCTTACTCCCACTGACTATCATTCCCCTTCTCTCCAGTGTGTACCTCCACCTCTCGAGGCTCGCCTCAGCCTGCTCCCTACTCTCCCTACAGATCATAATGTCATCCGCGAACATCATAGTCCATGGAGACTCCTGTCTGATCTCGTCCATCAACCTGTCCATCACCATTGCAAACAGGAAAGGGCTCAGAGTCGATCCTTGGTACAATCCCACTTTTCCCTTAAACCGGTCCGCCATTCCTACCGCACACCTCACCGCTGCCACACTGTCCTCATACATATCCTGCACCACCCTCACATACTTTTCTGCCACTCCTGACTTCCTCATACAATGCCACAACTCCTCTCTTGGCACCCTATCATAAGCTTTCTCTAAATCCACAAACACACAATGTAACTCCTTCTGGCCTTCCCTATACTTCTCCATCAACATTCTCAAAGCAAACATCGCATCAGTGGTGCTCTTTCCTGGCATAAACCCATATTGCTGATCACAAAATGTGTATGTATGGTGTACGAGGTGCAGTGGAACATGAGAAGCAAGAGTGTTCGCATCAACTCTGCTTCATTGCGCGTCCTGATGTACATTCCTGCCACCCCTAGCGGGCGAGTCATGATATACGAAAACCCAATCACGTGATACAGCACACTCCTCCCGTCGTAAAATGACAAGTCAAATGATGAAAGGACAATCATAATATGACCAACCGAAACCAATCAACACTCATAATCCTCCAAGTACCGCGGCCGCACCCTGACCCGCCTCGGACGGGCAGCGCCGCCAGACGGCCCAGGCTCAGACGCCTCCCGGCTCGGTCGAGGTGACACCCCCGCCGGACTTGCGCCATCCGCAATAACAACCGCCCGCCGACCAGCCTGCCCGACATCCCCGTGCAGGACTGAATCAGGTGAAGACCTCGTGGGCGTCGGCACATCCGGCCCTGGCGATACAACGTCTGGCCACGGCGACATTACAGGTGGGGGTCCTACATCATTCGGCCCGAGGGGGTGTGGGGGGGGGTGACGCTGAACAGTTATCATGCATTTGGTCCACGTGCAGCTTCCACACCTCCCCACCATCAGTCCGCACCATGCAATTCGCCGGCCCCAGTACCACAGCCGGCACCCATTTGGACCCGTGGAAATAATCGCGTACCATTACCCGCTGTCCCACATCGAAACCACGCAGCAGCATCGGACGCGACACCGCCCCACTCCCCCACCCTACAGGTCGCAGCAAATCCAGTCTGGACCGCAATGCCCGTCCATAGAGACAAATGGATGAATGATGTTCCTGTAATGGAGCAAAAAGACATCGACCACCGTCTGCACAGGTGCAACACCCCCCCCCTGCACAAAGCCCGTTTCAACATCTTAACAAATGACTCAGCCTGCCCATTCATCTCAGGATGATATGGTGCAGACCTTAGAAATCGAATACCATTTTGAAGCATAAACTCATCAAATACACCTGCGATGAACTGTGGACCGTTATCAGAGACCAGAATCTCTGGTAATCCTTTATTAGCAAAGATCGTCCACAGTTTCTCTACTGTAATGTTTGCTGATGTATGCTGCATTACAACAACCTCCGGCCATTTATAGAATGCATCGAACACAATCAAAAACATTTTGCCATTAACCGGCCCCGCAAAATCCACATGGACCCTCTGCCAGGCTCTGTCTGGGGTCGGCCATAGCCCCGAGGCTCGACGCGGGTTATCAGCATCTGTTTGACACGTGGTGCAACGCTCAACCAACTGCTCAATGTCTTTGGCCAACCCCGGCCACCACAACAGGCTACGAGCAAGACTCTTGGTCTTCACGACGCCAAGGTGACTGACATGCAGTTCTTCCAAACACCGCTGCCTGAACTTCAGTGGAATCACCGTCCTCATTCCCCACATAACGCACCGTTGGACCAACGACAGCTCCGCTGCGCGTGACGTGAAAGGTTGAAATGCCGGTGTCGAAGGTAGATCGCTCCAATTCCCCGTAGAAATCGCCTGGACGACACGGGCGAGCACCGGATCACGAGCCGATTCCACCGCGACCTGTCTGGCCGTGATCGGCCCGCTTTGCACCTGGCCCAGCGCGAACACATCGACCCAGTCGGCCAACTCAGACGCAGCTGGACCCTCCGCACATGGCAAGCGTGAGAGCCCGTCACAGTGAGCATGCTTCTCGGTGCTTCGGAACTGAATATCATAATCGTAAGCAGCAAGAAACAGACACCACCGGTGTATTCGCGCGGCCGCTACCACCGGTACCCCGCGTTCAGGTCTCAGGATGAATTGAAGCGGTTTGTGATCCGTCTGCAAAGTGAAATGCTGCCCCAGCAGGTATTGATGAAACCTCCACACACCCCAGATGAGGCTGAGAGCCTCGCGCTCGATCTGGGCAAATTCCCGTTCTGCTGCGGACAGGGTCCGGGATGCAAAACAAACAGGCCGCTCGGAACCATCGTCCATCCTGTGGGAGAGCACTGCCCCGATGCCATATGCAGAGCTGTCGCATGCCAATAAGAGCGGACGCGCAGGCTCGTAGTGCACGAGGACCGTATCCTCTGTGAGCAGCCGCTTGACGCGGTCGAACGATGCCTGGTGTGCAGGCACCCAGGCCCAGCGCTCGTCCTTCCTGAGCAACCGTGTTAACGGCGCAAGTTGTGAGCTGAGCCCGCGCACAAACCTTTGGTAATTCTGGGCCATACCAATGAACGAGCGCAGCTGCGTCTTGTCGCGAGGCTGTGGCATGTGTTGAATCGCCTCCACCTTCTGAGGACCTTTCAACAGCCCCTCCGGCGTGATGATGTGCCTGAGGTATTCCAAGCGCTGCTTAAAGAATGCGCACTTGTCCCTGTTCAAGCGCAGGCCGCACGCTTCTAGCTTTGTCAGCACTTGGGCAATGTTCGCAAGGTGCTCGTCCGCCATTTCCCCGCAATGAGCTCATCGTCCAGGTAGGTCTGAGCGGGCAGGCCAATGCAAACCTGATCCATGGCTTTCTGCCACAAGGCTGGGGCCAAAGCAATCCCAAAACAGAGTCGGGTATATCGATAGAGCCCTTGACATGTGTTGATTGTCAAAAGCTCGCTAATCCCGGGATCCATCGCCAGGTGAAAATATGCATCACGCAGTTCTAGCTTCGTGAAGTATCGA